>NC_135738.1:37042500-37142500 GCF_041903045.1 Epinephelus lanceolatus | reverse complement strand
ATTCTTAAATTTCTTTCCAGTTCATTAGGCTTTCTGTTTTCCGTACCAAACTCTGATGCATATGACCCCGAGAGCAGCGTCCTGCATGTCGTGTTCTAATCCGCTCTGTAAACTCATTAGATAACAGAGAGAATCAATTGACCTTTGCTGCTCCCATTTGCTACAGCGATGCCACTAACATTTCCATGACGAAGAACAGATGATGCCACTGTGCGGTATTGGGAATGACGAGGGCTTTTTAGCAGTGGTTTGAGAGAATGAAATTTAAAACGGATGCATGTCACATAGTAGAATAATAATGGAATGATAAAAGTGAAAGCAGTGACGGAGCGGAGCCAACCTCCTGCTCTTTGTGTCTCTGTGGGATGACACAAGCATGAGTCAATCTGTGTGGAAAACAAGAAGAATTATTTGTCTTCATTGACAGATGCCCTGTTTTTGATCTTTTGGTTATATCTGAAATATCAAAATCCTGCAGTGAATACAATGGGCTTCATGCGCGATCTACTCAAACAGATTTGTTTTTACGTATGAGCGAGTGATTTCAGAGAACTTGTGGCACTGACCAGTTTTCTCTTATGTAGACAGATAACTCACAAGTGGTCATGTACAGATGGTCCCCCTCTCTACATCAGACAAAACGCTTGTTTGATTTAAGAATAATGATGCTTTAATATGAATTAAGTTTGAGTTTATATATGCTAAAATCAACTCAAATAAAAATAAACCCTATTCAAAAACAATATTGTAACACCCTCATCGCAATTTGCAAGTTTACGTGGTCACCACTGCTCTGATGACGTCTTTGCCAGCTGTACTGATATCCTGCAGTTGTCTTGGTCCTCTAATACTACCACCGACTGATATCCAAATTTTTTTTACATTTTTGGCCAGAATTTGTGATTTCAAAATGACCTACAAATAGAGCAGAACAGATTTCTCACAAACACACACCTACTCATAAACAGGTGGCATTCATCAAATCCAAACAAGAGATATATAACAAGTTCATGCAGTTAAAAGAATTTGGTGAAACCAACTTGGAACACTTGGATTAGCAAGTCTCATGGAAAGACATTTAGGGAATGAGGTTTAGGATAAAAACATATATGAAGTGTTTTTGCACAAGACCCAAACTCTGAAAGATATGTAAAACATCGGGTATAGTCCCAGTGGTGGAGAACGGATGACGTAGTCTCCCATGATCCTGGATCAGTAGTGCTAACGTCACACACAGCGGTGTTCTAAGAAAATTTTTCATAGGGGTTGCGAGCAATTGTTATAGCTGATCATACACCGTAATGACACTTGAAGAACCTGTTGTGGATGAACTTATATCTCTTTTAAATGTCTCCTTTGACCTCCTGCAATGTGACTGCTTGCTTGAGTCCAGGATGACAGTGCCATAATCTGCCTGCTCAATAGGCCACACCACCATTTTAATAAATATATAATTTTGTAATATAATAAGTTTGTCACGTTGTATTTTCTTCCTTCAAATGCTTTCAACACCATCCAGCCTCTCCCGCTGGGGGAATAAGCTCAAGGCAGCGGGTGTGAAGGCCCCCAAGGTGTCCACTGTTATAGACGATCACACTGGCAGGCAGTTTGTGAGCCTCCACAGCTCTGTGTGTACGTGTGTGTGTTTGAGAAATGGTAGTGACAACCCCAGGAACATTCTGCAAGTCTCCAAAAAGCAATGAATAGCAACAAGCAGGGACGCCTAAATTACAGCTGCTTCTCTATGTTGTTTAATATTTTGGGTTTGCAGACTTTTTGGAGCCTTTAAAGATATGAGGATGGAAAAAGTACAACCATATCATGAAATATTAAATTAAAAATTATACAGAAATCACATATTTGGATATACCTACTGTAATACAGCTTGCTGTGTAGTGTCTATGGCCTATTGATCCATCCATGGTGCTTTTAATGCAAATAATGAGCTATGATGGTGAATTATCCTCCCGACTGTCTGTGAGACGCTCTCGCTTGAACACAGAACAGTGTTTCAGGCGGTCATCAGACAGAACCTCCCTCCCACAGCGGCACAGTACAACACTGGCCAGATGGGAGGATGCTGAACACAGCTATAGCATTAGTTTGAGCCAGCTGGGAGGGTGTCGAAAACTTTTTAGGAATGGATGCGGAATCTGTTGCCTCTCTGCTTCACAGCCTCAGCTTAGTCTGAGCTTGTCTGTACACAGCTACAACTAATCTCCAACCCTACTGGAGATGTTGCTATCAAATGTATTCAACTCCCGACTTTCATGTCTGTTTTGTTGTAGCTTCCAAGAGTTGTTGTTGCTGCTGCCTCTCCATCAATGGGCTTTTTGATCTACCTATTTGCCTGGTGATCTTTTCTACATGCCCTACCCTCTCTGGATTTCATCTCTGTAGTCTCCTGAAAGGTTTTAACATAATCCAAACAATTTTTTGAGAAGCATTTTAGAGTTATTACACAGTTTGAAACATACTTTAAGCCACACTTTGAGGGCAGCTCTTATTTGTGACTCTTAATACAACCATTGCCAACTACTGTGTTGTACGTAGATTGTGTGTGTGTGTGTGTGTGTGTGTGTGTGTGACAGATGGAAAGACAGAGCAGTAAGTGGAGAAAGAGTGGTGTTTTGTGTATGTGTCTGTTTATATCTGAGGGGACAAAGTGGAGATAGAGTGTGTGTAGCAGTATAAGTCTATTTTTGCCTGTCTGTCTGAGTGTTTGTGAGTACCCGACTCACAATAAATGTCTGCTGGCTCGTGTGTGTGTGTGTGTGTATGTGTGTTGGGAGTGCACGTGTCAATTAAGGTCTGTGTACATGCACATCGCTGCTGCCCAGGATGTCTCCCCGCTTCTGTTTATGCTAGACTGCCTGACCTACCGAGTGCCCCAGAGCTGTCACATGACTGTGTCAGCCAGTCGCACGGGACCCTGCGACAGAGCAGCACAGATGAGGCGCCATGCTGCCTTCTGCCTGCATGTGTGTGTTTGTCTTAATTATTGCATGACTGCGTACTTATTACCTTACTACTACTACCTACTAGTGTGTGTCTGTGTGGTGCTCCACTTACAGCAGCTCAGGTCAGGCTTTGTAGGTAAAATTACGTGTCGAGTGTGTGTGCTTATGCAATCATCAAACTGAATCCTAAAGGTGGGCTTAACTTCTCCTGGACATTCAAGTTGCTCACAGCTACACTGGTTTCATTATTGTGTGCTGATGCGCATTGTTTCTCATCATCCACTGGGTTGTAAGCATTTTAATACAAAGTCTAAAACAACAATTGAAGGGTACATAATAATTTGATTTTACTGGCCAGAAGATGACATATTCTGTTGTTTGGAGGGTTGCAGCAGTATTAAGACCAATCTAATATCGCGACACTCAGTGTGCGAAGATAATAATTTTCTCTTACTTTGTATACTACCTTAAAACACTTAATTGGCCACAAATAATATTAAATGAATGGAAGGCTGCTGGTAAATTTTGCAGAGTATAAAATTGCAGTGTGTGTGTGCTGATACAACGTTTTCTTGGTCTGGCATGACTTAACATAAATATTGCTCTAAAACTGACATTGCTGACTGACTTCACTGACTTTAAGGCCTAGACACATCAAACCGACATCAAAGAACTACTGGCGACGAAGGCCAACTATTGGTCACCTTAAGTTGCCTGTGTCTCAGCCCAAAAGTTGCGAATAAGCACACTGCAAAGACTTTAGCCAACAGCCAGCTAGCATGTACCTCGTGTGCCTTCCTTGGACGAAATAACTTTCCGTACCAGCAGGTGGCAGTAGTCTGTATTCGTCTGTCAAAAAGGGAAGCCGGGGGATGGACAGAGTAGATTCAAGACGTTAGTTAGCCAGTTAGCACATTAACAACGCAACCCGATGTTGAAAGAACAAAGGATATTTACTGTGCACTAATGAACAATAGCACAAACACTTACAAACCATTTTTGCTAAAAGCTCAATGGCAAAAAAATAACCGTACCTAAAATAAGAAGCTTGCTTTGATCTCATGCCTTCTTGACTTTGTTGTTCACTTTTCTCACTCACATTTTTGTTCTTGTACTCTGAGCTGAACAACCAATCAGAGTGATTTCTTTACTGACACCTTGTTGGCAGTTGAAAAGCCATGCTCGCTGTAGTGATATGGTTGGCAGGTGCAGTTTTGTAGAAAGAAAATAGTTCCAACATGAAACTACTCACAATAAGGTCTGTGGATCATCTTGAGTAAGTGGGTTACAGGTGTTGAGTTTTTCAAATGTATTTTTTTGCCACTTTGAGCACCAGAAGCCAAGTGCCATTTAGTTCCATTATACTGGAGAGGAGGCAGATCTACGTATATGACTGTTTTTTCCAACACCTGGCAACTCCCACTAAAACAATCTACACAAATTGACAAATAGCAGTGGGTAGGAGGGAAAATATGTTTTTTTGATTTTGGGATGGACTGTCCCTTTAAGCATGTCACACTAGACACTTCCATGGTTTTAACTCTAAAGTACAACAAGCAGTAAACACACTGTACCCCCACCTCCATGGCACATCCCTGTATTTGTTGTTTCCTGCTTGGGATACACTTCCATTGGCCCTCAGTCAGTGCACCAAATAATAATGTTTTTAAAGCTACTGACTCAAGACAGTTATCTTGAATGGAGAAAGATTCAAGGTGCAATTATCCTGTAATTGCCACTTGCAGCCAAAGTGGCGGCTACAGCTAGGCTTCCTTTAATTAACTTCATCATTGATATACATTGTCATGAAACGCAACTTGAATAATTTTCAGATGCAATCTAGTATCTTGGAAAACAGATGGTAGGACAAAATGACTGCAATTTATGGTTGTCATTGTGTATATGCTTGTTGAACAAGAAATTAAATGTGACATCAGCCCTCTGAATACTGTTATTACTTTATGACCTCTATCAGCTTTCAACAGAAACAGGAACAGCAACAAGTGTAACCTAATAGGTTGTTGTTCCCTGTGTGTTGCCTGTCAGACAGCAGCCTCCTACACAGTTGCTGATCATTGGCATATCCCTCCCTACAGTGAGCCAACCAGTGCTCCTGAACACGTTGCACCATGACAGTTGGTCCCTTCAGCTAGGCAACTAACTAACGCAGTAACCACAGGATGCTGAACAATATAATCAGTTGAATATGCAGCAGAATGACATGTTGAAGCCTCCCTGGGAGCCAGGCAGGAGTAGGTAGCAGCCAGGTAGCCTAAATTATGCCAGACAATGCCAAATGCCTCATAAGAAGTGAAGCAGCACAGGGGTTGTCTGCCAGGCAGCTACATAACAGGCAATAATAGATATCCCAACAGACTGCCCTCTGTTAGGTTGTTTCCTGTTAGGCACCTGGCGGCCTACTCAGGCAGCCTACAGGATGATGTTATACTTTTCTGCCAATTTCCAGACATATCTGGAATGTAATGATAATCTGCTGCGAGCTGTTTGACAGCTATATTTGTTTTGACCGCCAAGAGTGCTGCTGCACCTTAAAGATCATGTGTGCAGGATTTAGGGGGATATATTGGCAGAAATGGAATATAATATTCATAACTATGTTTTCTTTAGTTTATAATCACCTGAAAAAATCAATTGTGTTTTTGTTTCTTTAGAATGAGCGGTTTATATCTACATATGAAGCAGGTCCTCTTCCATGGAGTCCACCATCTTGTTTCTACAGTAGCTCAGAAAGAACAAACCAAATGCTGGCTCTTGATAGGGCCATTTGCGTTTTTGGGTTTTAGCATTGACCCTCGTAGTTTTCCCCCATGCTTGGCACATGAGAGAAGTTTCAGTTAGTTGCAGTCTTGAACCTCACCACTAGATGCCACTAAATCCCACACACTAGACATTTAAATAGACTGAAATCACTTGAACTGCAGGTTGTTTTTTGTGGAGCTCCTCTTGAGATACATGTCTGTGTTAATAGCATGTGAACTTTCCCTCTGTTTCTGCTCTCCTAATCTTTATGATGAACTTCTTGTAATATAGGAGGAGAGATTGATATCTGGAATCATGGACACTGACTAAATCATCAAATAAGTTCATTTTGGACATCTGATCACCAAAACAGATGCTTGTTTTTAGATCGGTAGTGTATAGAAGGATGTGATCAGCTGTGTTCAAACAAAAACAAGGGCGGAATCTGTGTTTATTGTCAGGTGGTTTCTTGATAGCCTGACATTGCCACACCAAATTGCAAATGCAAATTCACCTGGAACCTCTCAGTTCATTTCCGATTTCAAAGGGGCATTATCAATGGCTGTAGATCAAAACCCAGCCGGAGAGACCCACAACCAATCAAAGCTACAGAAGGTGATAGCGTTTAGTGACAGCAAATGTAAACAGACTAAGTGTGCAGAGATGAGATATGGTGGTGCAGCATCTTCTTGTCTGTGAACGAGTTTTGCCGTTTTTGCCATCAGAATTTGAAAATAGCAATCAGCTGCAGCCGTGGTCATTTTGAAGGTACCTCAATAGCACTCCTCTTTACTTAGGTTAATGCTTGACACTGTGTCTTTTTTAAAAGAATAAACTTTATTAAAGACAATGCCATATACCATACACAAAGAGCACAAGAAAGACACACAAAATACATCAATGGCAGCAAGGTCCAGGGTACAGGCAAAGAAGGAGGAAAGTAACCAAGGTTCAAAAGACCAAGTCAATCAATCAATCCTGTGAGGTCAAAGGTTGCATCTAGCACAGTCCTCACAGCTTTAGAGTTCTTGAATACAGGAAAGGATGGTTTAAAGCACTTGAATTGGTGTTTAGCAAGTAAGAGTAAAACATTTATTATAAAATATTTTCTTACATTCTCCAACAGTAACAAAAAACCCTTGCTAAAACAAAACGAAAATCTGCAGTGAAATATGTTGGAAAAATACTAGAATATCTGACCCAAATTTCTCCTTGTGAGAACAATCTCAAAAGAGTAAAACAGTTGTGAAACATTTTTGTCAGAATTTGTACAAAATGAGCAGCAATGAGACTCAATGTCCATTTATGTATCTTAAAAAAAGAACCTGTGAATTAATTTAAATGTAACATCTCTCACTTTATTATTGAGAAATTACTTTAGAGGCAAAGACCAACCTTTCCTCCAAGGCACATTCCCTATTATACCATTCCACAATGGGATTATGCAAGGAATAGTGACAGTAGCTTCTTTGGAATAAAACTCCTAATTGTTGTACTATTATTGAACTGAAAAGCACAAACCATTGACAGCAGTATCAGATAAATTGACAGTGTGAGGAAGTGGCCCTGGGAGCTAAACACCCCTAAGTAGCGTTAGTGATAATTCCAGAAGGAATTGCATCAAATCTGATATTTCCTTCAAAACTCTGAATGATTGTACAGCCTGCCATTTGAGTCAAATAATTGACCAACAAGTATAAATACTATTATTTTTGAAACAGTTTTTAAGAGATAAAGACTTATTTTTAATGTGATATCTATGTGAGGGGAAGTTATGTTGAAACATAAGAGATAAAGCCAAAAGCATTTGCTCATGAAAGTTTAGCAACTCAGTTGGGATTTTACTGATATTGTAATTGCACAATAAGATGATAAAACTCTATCAAGATGATGGGTTATCAAGCCAGTAAATTTTGAATGTATTATTCCATAGTGTCCCCAGCATGAGGGTGTGCAAGCCAAAAACTATGCCATCACATTTTCGTAAAGCGCAAAGACTCCACAAGTTGTCAGTAATCGTCTCCAACGCGCCCCGTATTAGATTAATAGTTGTGATTGGCCGAACCCGTCTGAGGTCGGCTGTAAATCTGCCTGAACAGGAGGCACATCTGCCAGAACAAATAAAACATGAGCTTGCAGATTCGTCTGGTTCCCAAGCTAGTTCCTTGATGTCTTTGGTGTAACAATATGCCATGCAGTGTGAGAGAAGACATTCAAAGTGAGCTGAGCTTATTCATGTCCCACAATACACAGAGCCGGTAGGATGCACTTGAAACAACTCAAAGGTTTTTATGTGTAACTTGTTTACAGCATTAGTTTAGATTCAGTCCAGGCAAATCAAACTTACCTGAGTAATTCTACCCTGTGGTGTAGATGATGACAGTGACCATAGAAGTTCACAGGTCAGATGTTTGTGTAGAGTGTATTTTGTATCATTTACCCACACAAAAACATTCACTTGCATTTGTTAAATTCTTTTTTAATGTTAGGTCCTGTATGGCGTTTGAGGTTTGTCACTGCTCGCACAGGGTCAAATGGATTTTCCAGAGTCAGTCAGTCAATACATACCACAGTTTGGTGTGTTTTCAGTACAGTTACATTTGTATTACATTTGAACTGTATCTCTACAGTACTTTGAAACTTTTATACCCAATAATCCAATTTGCCAGTTGATGT
Source organism: Epinephelus lanceolatus (assembly GCF_041903045.1). NCBI lineage: Eukaryota > Metazoa > Chordata > Actinopteri > Perciformes > Serranidae > Epinephelus > Epinephelus lanceolatus. Next base: position 37,134,104 of record NC_135738.1, on the reverse strand, counting down.
GGTTATTCAGTCCATCTGTTGTGTTTTGTTATATTGCTGATCCTCTTCACCAAGAGCACAGCATTTAGTCCAGTCAAGAATCTGAAAGTCTGTATCTCAGGGCAGAAAAATACTGAAATCTTACTGTAATTGTTAATACATTTTTCACACTGACATGGCTGAATCTCAGGGGCAGCAAAAAGCGTGGAAAAGTGTAATTTCACATGGTATCAAGTGTGTGATGATGGCTTGCTATATAGCTCATGGAGGGGTTGGTGTTTTGATGTAGGTCGCTCAGTCGGGGGTGAACCTACTGAACCCACTGGCTTCTCACATCAAACAGAAGGCCATACAGCCTGAGGTCTAAATATAATATAATCTTACCAGTTTTGTTTTCATCCTAATAACATATGACCTCTATAAGATGACATTTTAATACATTTAAATGCAAATGAAAGCAGAGATTTTGTTGTTTGTCTCTTTTGTTTCTGTTGTGTCCCTTAGCCAACTAATCCTCATAATTCCCCAGTGATCATAATTTTATTATGACAGATTAATAAACAATTTATGAATCCATTTATCATTTATCTTTGAACCTTTGCCACAGTGCGTTAAGCCCTCATGTGCGTTTTCATCCTGCCATTAAAAAGAATGTCTAATGCCGCCTCTTATGATAAGCTGTGTAAATGCAGGGCACTGATGCGACTATAGGTTGGTTTTATCTGATTTCCGGGTGACTGAGATAAAAAAATCTTTGTGTACTGTTCCTGTCATTTTATCAGAAGATATTTTTGATCCAAAAAACCCTTGTCATTGTAATCTTTCTCCGTATTTATCGAAAGACATGAATTAATTTTGTGCTCTGCTCCCTGCAAAGTGGAAAGTTGTTGCATGAAACTGATATTGTGTTTGTTCTGATAACAGCGCAGCACCTTATTACTGCTCCTCGTCTTTACAGCTGTATTTCAGGGCGATGCACGACACACAGGACAGACGTCACATAAGCACAGAACACTCTGTTTCCTTCTTTATCTGTGGTAATGGTTGCCCTGGTGACAGCATCCCTGTGGTTGCTGTGGAGACCCAGCAGCAGAAGCAGCCCTGCTGTCAGGCTGAATGGGCGGCTGATTTACTGTTACCTCAAATAGGTTCAGTCTCCACATTGTTTCTTTTCATATAATGATCGGCCTGGCATTTAGGCAATATTAGTTCATTATTTTGATTTATAAGGTTGACATCTTATGTTGAAAGCATCTTTCCTAATATTTCTAAATGCATGTAGGTATAAGATGGGAATTTTGCCACTTCTTTCTCTCTTTTCTTTTCTCTTCCTCTTTGATTTGGAGGACGTTAAGCTATCAAAGCCTTGTTACACAGAAGTGTCTGGAGGTAGAAACTCGGTAGTTCAAAAAGCTCTCAGATTCTTATTTTGTTAACTATAAAACATATCTGAAGCCAAAGAGGCACAAAGAAGCAAATATTCCTTACTTTTTCTGTTCTTCTCATGAACTCCAGTGAGGTATCAGCACAAACTGCCTGACACAGAGCTTGACACAGCAGTTTGTGACTGAATTGGAACAAACATCCAGAATGTTTGACTCAAACAGCTGTGAAAAATGGCATTTCAGCTTGACATTTTGTGACTTTTTGTGTTCACCCAATACCAGTCCAAAGACCACACACACACACACACACACACACACACACACAAAGCAAATACCTACTCAGTCTCACATACAGTATCTTTATGACCTATTTGTTGAATGAAGGTCAGATATTCAGTAAGGCTGTGGAGCTGCAGGATTAAATGATTTAAACTGAATGCGCTTTTAAAATACAGGTTGTTACTTTCGCAGTATTAGGTAGATTTAATTAGAAACATTTCTTTCATGTCAGTAATATTTATGCAAATGAATATATTCTGGACTAGGATATTTCAAAATTTTAGTGCATCAAGTTCCATGGAATTGAATGTTAATTAAAAATAATAATAATGATAATAAAAAAAGAAGTTCTGTAATTTTTAAAGAGGAACACCACCTAAATTAGGAATTCCACTATATTATTTCCATGACCTTGGACAATTAAATCAATATTTGGGCATGTGAGCTACTCTCTCTCAAAGCCAGAAACCAGAAAAAGAAGTCTCAAATTTGTGATGTCAGAGGGTATATCGTCTGGAGCTGCTCCATAGACAGTTAATGGGAGCCTGATTTTGTGGACCCACACAATGTTTGTTTTCTTTTTTATACTGAAATTAGTTTTATTCTATTGTAGCGTTGTCATTTCTGAAACAGAAAATGCACTCAGCTCTTAGTGTCATCTATAATATCTTTTCCAATTCATTGTCTATGGAGCAGCTCCAGACTTTATACCCTAAGACATCACAAATTTGAATTTTAGCACAGGTTTCAGATTTGGAGTTTTTATAAATATTTTTGGACTGTTGTAGACCAAAAGAACAACATATATGAATTTTGAAAAAAGGGCGTAGCTCCCCTTTAACATAGAACCCATGCATGTAAACCTAAAACTGTATGTAGGAACAATAATTCCATAAATGAACATGCAGCACTGCCATAGTGTTTTTCCCTAAACAACGCCAATGAAAAGTAAAAGTATATTTATTTATTCAGTTTCTTCCGAACATCATACCATGTATATGGTCCTCATCTACTGTATGTTATCGTCAATATATTTCTTTAGACAGACGAGCATCCAGCTGAGTTAATACTCATTAGCTGAATATTGTGACAGTTCTTCACAGAGGTTAGCGCACATACATTGTTATCATTTTAATGACATACAGAGTATTTAATTTACATTTACATTCCACTGAGCTCAGTTAGATGCCGTAGTCTTACATCAGGCATTCTGATACCAAGTCAGGCAACATCAGGCCGACTGCCATGTCAAGTTCAAAGCAGCTTCCATGCAACGTCCCAAGAGAAATCACATCAAGTCAATTAGAGGATGATGAGTGAAGACTTTTACCTGGTTTTGTTTGAAGCCAATTAAGGTAAAGAGGAAGAATGCTAAAGAGGTAAAGTACTGTGTCAGCTTCTGTGGTGCTTTGACTTTGACTTCACATAAGAACTTAATGTAGGAATGTTTAAGTTTGAGGCTTTATTGTTGATGTGACTACTTTTTCTAATGGAATATAAAAACATTAGTGTGGCTGAAATTACAAAAGCCTTCAAAGTAGTGCCTCCATTATTTTAGATCCACCAAATGCCTGAATAGTAGAGTTGCAGTGACAGTTATACTGTGTACTTTTGTTTATCTGTGGTTTTGAAAAAACAGAAGGAGGAGCGTTTGTTCAGCAGCAACAAAAACACTGATAACAATAATGATAATTATATAATACTGTATACTGTGATAGTGTGATCATTTCTGAGATGGTTATCGAACTGTGAAAATCTCGTACTGTTGCAACCCTACTGAATACTAAGTTCAGGTCTCCAGAATCTGCCGTGTAGATTGAACTAATCAAACTTGACATGTTGTTTGTATATACAGTACCTGCTGAATGACAGTGTTTGTTGTTTCTGCCTTAACATGTTGGATGACAGTGTACAGTGTGTGTGTTGGTGAGTGTGTCCCTATTAAATGAGCTGGTGATGCAAGTTACAGAAACTGAGGTGCTTCACCATTGGCCATTAGTGATTCCATCCATCCATACACTCTGTGTGTAAATTGGATAAATTGGCTGGAACGAGGTAGTTACCACACCTGGGCTTGGTGGTGTGTGTCTCTACCTTTGTATGTATTTTCCAATTTAATATAACTGTAAAACCTCAAGCAATGTAGCCTACTTTCCTTTTATATGCACTGTTGAGTTGGTATTTTGCAGTCAGTTCACACACTGGGTAGACGCTGTTGTCAGGCAGTCTTCCTCACACTTTGGCAGTATTGCTGAGAAAAGATGGCACACTTTCCCTTAACTCCACTCACTATCGTCCCTTCAGAGAGTAACATGCTGTTACACTGCTTGTGTTGTCCACATACAATGAAAGAAACAATACTTAAGATACCCAGTTATCCTGATAATAGGACGATGTCACACTTGGTCACACCTTGCACTATATTATTGCACCTTTCGTCAATCCTGACTGATACTTTGTGCCCTGTCTTACACAAACAGACACTGTGGATCACCTCAGTGCTGTCAAAGCAACAGCCCGGGTCACACTAATGTGTTGACATATGGAAAATCACAAAAGCCTGACTGAAGCCTCACCCCCCACAAATTAAGATGAGAAGTACCTCTATGTATTTTTTCAGTAAAGACATGACTTTGATGAGTGATTCTCCTTGCATTATCATCCATTGATCTGTTTACCTGACCATCCATCCATTTGACAATCCATCCAAATTGTTTCCTGGTCTTGCCTCCACGCAGACAGATGGATGCCCTGAATAGTTCCAGGAAATGGTTACATGTCCATCCTGTTGGACGGCCTCACTCTGTTGGACAAAACCTACTGGCTTAGGACCATCCTTACTCCCACTGAGTCTCGTACCGTGTCGAGTATAACAGCGCTTTGAATTGTTACCAGCACTCCCACTCTAACCGCAAAGGCTTCAGTTTTTCAGGGAACAGTCCGTCATACAAACACATTTGCACTAAAAAAAGAATCCTAATTCCTCATCCTCCAGTGACTCGCTCTTCTCCTCAGAGACGTTACACATGTCATTTAGTATGACCTTTATTTGTAGAGCCTTTAAGAAATGACCTCAACTCAACGCTCACCACCAATAATTAAATTTGATTGCATAGGGAAGAATCTTATGGAGGAACATGTGTGCCTATTTGCTTGAACAAGCAATAGTTTATTTATAGAATATAGAATAATAGTAATAGAATAATAATAGAATGATAGTTTATTATAGAATTACATAGCCTACGTTATTGTCAGTATAACTGTGATAACTACAGGTGGAGCTGCACTCCTGCATTATGAGATATTAAGTTTAGACTATTATTGCCTGCAAAAAAAAAAAAAAAAACTCACCTTGCCTGTCATGATTTCTGTACAAATGACTGCAAACTGAAAATTTGTGGAGCTAAAGCTCACTTAGAAATAACATCAGTCTCTGCAGTTCTACAAAGTTCCCTTTAGCCTATTTTACTTCATTGTTTTGGTTTTACATATTTACTGGTTCAGTCTGAGCTGCTCCCATAAACATGTTAAGACAACTGTACCCTAACTGCGCAGCAAGTACTATGGGAAGTAAAGAAGGTAGAGCTAGTGGGCTAAAATAAGCAAATACTTTTCTAAGGAATTGGTTTACCAAGTCAAAGGTTTTTTTTTAAAGATTCTTTTTTGCCTTTAATGTACAGGACAGTGTGAAATGGGGAGACAGAGAGAGTCGGGGGACGACATGTAACAAATGGTTGCAAGCCGGAGTCGAACTTGCGACCGCTGCAGCGAGGCATCACCTCTATACATGGGGCACCGGCACTATCCACACAGCTACCGATGTCCCTACCAAGTCAAAGTTAAAGAAAAATTGAACATTAGAGTTAAAAAAAAAATATAAAAGAAAATAAAAATATATTTGAGCCTTGTAGTGAAGGTAACTAAATAAGCGTCTGCTGATTATTTGGTACTCTAACTTTGCAGCGTTGGTGGTGAAAGCAAATGAATCTGTGCACACACTATATAATTCTCTATTTTCCTCCGAGACCTTTCCTTTTGTGGTTTCGGAATCTATAACTAGCCTAGCTAGTGAGATTCAGGACTAGCTGCTGATGTTAAGGTTCAGCAAAATTTAGATGAAAAGGCGCCATAGAGGTATGGTACATGTTTTCGTTGACAAAATGTAAATATATTTTTTCACTTTAGGCCTACAACAGTGAAAAATGAAAATTAGAAAATACTGTTTAAGCCACAGGTTGCATATCCCTGGTCTAGACCAAGTGACAAACACTGACATCCATAGAGCTGTGCTGCTACTGTGGCTAAACATCTGGCAAATAACATAATTATTGGTGTTAGGTGTGGTGACATGTATACTTACAGAAAGTGGCAAATTAAATTGTGAGAGAGTTGAAAGTATCCTTCACAGCAGTATGCAGCACCGGATGTGCTGTGTGCAGTTATTTTTTATTACTCACATGATACGTTGATATTGAAATGGGAATTTCAAATCAATCAGTTTCTCTTTGCTGTCATCTGAGGCTGCCAGCTCACAAAGCTGCCTTGTGTTGCTTTGAGATAAGACACAAAGCTGCGCTCAGCAACTTTTGCAGCCCAAAGCGCTAGTTGGCTCTAACTGTTAACTGATTTGCTGAAGGTATGACACTTTGAATACTCCTAAATAATATGCTGCCATGGCACCAATCTTTACATTAGTTTTTATAGTTACGTTAACTCATTAACTGTATGAGCGGAGATGGTGTGAAAATCTTCGCAGAAGGCATTGTTAGTGTGCCCAGCTTTCGGCACATTGAGTTCTTTTGTTACATCACTTTCTGAGGCTGGAAGAATTTCTTCCAGTGACCATAACTAATGCTGCTATTTTGCTTGGACTAATGAGGTGAAACTACCGTGTCTTCATTATTATGGATCGTGTGACACTCTGTACTGCATCTTATAAATTAGACTAGAAAGTCTGGTGTAGTTTCATAGAGAAGCCTTGCCCAGTACTGCTCTAAGATGGAGATTAAGACATGTATTATTTCTCATCTGGCCTGTCTGATAATTACTGTGATGAAAACTTGCCACCAGTTGGCTAGTTGGCAGATTCCGTTAACTACACTCCCCCTCCTCATTTTTCCCTCTGAGTTTCACGGAGCTGAGGACCAGTTGGCTCAGCATCATTCTCACACTTCCTAACCACCTGTCCTGCCCACAGTTGGGGTGGCAGCATGGATCAACTCTGCTTGGCACACAGCTCCATAGGACTGAGGAGGGCAAAGCCACGGCCATAGACCATAGACACTGACCATTATATTATTACAGGCACCGGAAAATGGCTAATCTGAATGGCCAGAAAGCTTGTAGTGACCTAGCAAGGCTTTACAGGGTTTTGTTGGCATTTACAGCGATTCAGCAGGGCATCAGTGGGCACAATGCCAGCTGGCAAAGCACTACGGTCAATACATAACATGACACTAGTCTAAAGCCTCCTAAATACCCAGTAGCTCTTTGTGCACCATTTCCATGTGCTGATTCTCATAATCTACTATAAGCTGAATGTTCTCACACAGAAATAGGCAAAAACTTGTCCTGTGTGTTTTGTCCAAATAGATAAAGCAGGTCAGTTCTGCTCTGATCCACATTTATCCATCCTTAATCCACGCTTTCTGTTCTACCAACCATCCATCCATCCACTCCATATTTGTTCTCAGTGGAGGTTCTTCTATCCTAGCGTTTTGTCAGAGGTCTGATGATAGAGTCACATATGTTGCTCTCAGCCAGAGCAGGTGGCTAGCTGCTGGAGGAGAAGACACTCAAAACACTGCTAACAGTCATGTATATGGCACAGTCCTTCCTTCCATCCCACCATCCATCGACCCATTCATTCATTCATCCCTCCATTTATCCATTCATCTTTACATTAATCCATTCAAAGAAATTGATTCCAAGTAGTTATCCACATACATATGTGCCTTTTCTTAGAGAACTATTGACTATTGATCAAGGACCCCCATTATCAACCCGCTCGTATTGTTACTAATGGCATATATTGGTCCTCAGTAATAAGGTATGGGTTAAACAAGGGTATGAAACAACCCCAGGAAGAAACATATACATTTAAGAAACACTGGTATGTTGTAAGTAAGTACAAATATAAGTGCATATAAAAAGTAGCAAAAAGAAAACCTAAGAAAGAAAAAATATACCAAAAGAAACAAAAACACTGACATTAATATAAAAATCAAAGACAGCAGGAGTAAAAAAGTCAAAACAGAACAGACAAGACCATCAATAAAATGCAAAGAGATCAGATAAGCTTTGGCTTTTTGGTACCAACACTCTGAATGAAAAGAAGAATTACCTTCTCACTTAAGTTTGAAAAAAAATCTATATTGTAATGTATGCTTGGGGATGGTGGAAAAGTTTGTGTATTGATAAAAGGAAAATGCGACTGAGTGCACTGGAAATAAATGATGACCTAAAGGTCACTACCTTCACTACACAGGCCACTGCAAGCTCTCTTTGTTGTTGCTGGGTGGCTTTTAACACTCTCATATGCACACAGGGCTGTTACCAGAACTCTTCCAACAGCACATAGCTGTAATATTATTTGCTCAAAACTCTAACTCCATTGTCTGGTGTGCTTTCTGTCATTATACATCCATCGTTTTGCTTTGTTTAAGTTGTGACTGGTGCTCTTTTGATTATGTCATGTCATTGCACCCTGTTCTGCAGTGGCACCTGACTGTAGAATTAACGCAACCCACTGCTTATCTCAATGAACCATCTCCCAATATTCACATAACAGTAGCAGATCTAAAATCTTTTTTTTTTTTAGGCACTTTTCTGAAAATTTAGTTGAAATTTGCCTTACATTTGGATTGAAACCTAACTATTGATATACTGTCACCGTTCAGTTGTTATGGTGAGAATTAGCAAATAATTGCCTATTTACACATCTGGCATGTAGTGAACATCATTAACATTCCTTTGGGGTCTCATTTCTGTCTGTCTGACAAATGCAAGTCCAATAGTCACCCCCTTTTAGCTCTCTTTTGGTCTCCACCAACTCCTGAGGGAAATAGTAGTGAACAATTTGTTTATCAAAGCTTTCTTGAAAAGAAGAAAAATCTGTGGGCCCAAAAACAAAAACAATGCGCTAAAAGATGCTATAATGCCCTGTAGAGCTCAGGCCAACTGCAGTATTGGGTGAAAAAATCCTCTGTAGGCTCGTCACTACGTGTGACTCCTTTCACATTACACATAATGCTTTGATTCCGCTGCGGCAACAGCCTTGTACACGGGGCGCCTGCTCTACCACTAAGCCACCGACGCCCCCTTTGATTCATTGTTTATGTACAAATATTAATTAGTTCGACTGTAGTATTCTGTTAATTTAAATAACATCTTGGTGTTGTCATATAATTGCTATGTACAGTAATTCCAGCGCAGAGAGGTGCACATGATGTCCATTGCTGAACGACTGCTGAAGCATGTCAAAGAGTCTCTCTTAAAAGCTATGTTTCTTTCAAAATGAGTTAGCAGTGCTATCAGCAGTTATTCCCTTTCACATCATCGTCGGTTTAGGGCCAACAAAGAAACACCACATGAGGAAAAGCTGTGGTGGTTCTGGATGAGATTAATTGCTGCAAAAAGAAATATGACATTTCTGTTAAGTTTAACAAGCATGTTACTGCGTTCTCCCTGCGGTGCCCGAATAATCGCCCCTGCCATTTCTAGCCTTGTCGTTTTCTCCTCTTTGAAACTGACTAATGGAGCTCTGGATGGCTGCACTCACACACAACATAGACCCCGAAGAAGCAGAAATATATATTGTCAATGGATTCATTTCCTCTTTTAATGGTATTTATGATAAGACCCCCTATGACAAGGAACAGATTGCTCAGTGGTGGTAGTTAATAGCGGGGTGGTGAAATGCTTTATAGCAGGTGTCCTGAGGATATACAGCAGCTAAGCCCAGAGCTGGTTCTGTAAAGCCTCTCTAGCTCAGAATCACTGTCTTTTAATTAACCAATCCTCCACAGGGATACAGGGAGCATGGGAAGTGTGCTACACACATGCACATTTCATTCACATCGCCAGAAGAAAATGTTGGCATTGTAGGTTTCTGCAAACCATAGATACAGCAGTGACATAGTTAAGATTACATGCATGTGAGATGAGTTTCTCACCAGAAGGTGGAGGGGATGGTGGATAGTGTGACACCTCAGTGAGGCTGCTGTCAAGCAGCAGACTACTGTTTGAGACCAGCTGGGTTTTTAATGACAGGTTGTGACATTTCCAGCTGAGTCTGTGGCAACAACTACCAGGTATTTTTTAGGGCAATGTCAGCACATTTCCAGTGGTGAAAACAAGGTATTTAAAACCAAAACGTGATTTTTTTCCATACCATAACCAAGTGATTTTTATCCTTAAACCTAACCACACCTTGACCACAGTGTCTTCACAACATAAAATTGAAAAAAATAAAGAAACACACCGCTTCAACATATTTGCTACATATTAAACATATAAATGTAATATATCTATTAAGTGTGCAGAAACGTACAATGCCAAAATGTATTCTACCGATTGGGGTACACACTTATTAAGTGAATGTGCGCTTAAAGAAAGAAACAAACAAACAAAAAAAACCTCTACGATATTTTACATTGAAAACAGATTAAAAAACCCTCAACATCAGCCTCGAGTGACGCCCAATCCAAACCTTTCTACTTCAGAACAAATGGGCAGATGCAATAAACCGTGTCACCCGGTGAGGCAGCCAGTCAGACGGTCAGCCTTGTTTTTTCTCATCTTTCAATTCCACTAAGGCAAGGTGCCTTTGAGACTGAATGTATTAGGCAGGATAATCGCCTCAGACTGCCAAACCTTCAGGCTTTGTCGAGGCTACACAGGAGATGAAGACAGTTCACAGAATGGAGATAAAGGCTGGAGCTAAATGCTTTGAATGGATGCTATCTTTGCTGCTCCATTTCCATGTATCTGACTCATTTGATGTCAAATTGAAAAATGGAAAAATGACTCCATAAAACTGTCATTACTTGCATAACTCACACACCAAACTTCATATCATAAAATGTATTTCAGTCTCATCAGTATTGGTCTGAGCTATGAGCTCAGCCTGAGTCTGAGTGGTTGTGTATGTTCTAGGAATAATAAATCCATGGGCTAGCATGGCTAACCTAACAGATCAGATTAGTATCTGTGAAATCACAGCTGATTAGGGTGTGTGTGTGTGTGTGTGTGTGTGTGCGTGTGTCCTAATTTATGCACTCTGGAACATCTAAATTAATTCCCTATGCTTTATCCTCTAAAACATAAGTGACCTACTTTAAACATTATTACTATTTTTCCACAATCGCAGTTTTAGAGTTGTTTTTTTTTTTTTAATCCCTTTGGATAAATGTGTGTGAGAAGGAGGAAGAATATGCATATGTGCATATGCCAGAGAGCAGAGAAGTGTGTATGCTCTCATGATAAGTGTGTGTGAGTGAGAGCAGAGCAGTTTTAAATCTCCTGGCAGTTGGACAATTGTGGTGGCATTATGAGGACTAATGATTTGAGGACTCCAGCTGTGTGTGTGTGCGTGTGTGCATGTATGTGTGTTTATGTGTATGTAGGGGCATGTGATAGATGAGCTACTAAAGACCTGAAACTGAAGTCATTGTCTGGCCTGTGGGGCAGATGAGTCAAAGACTGATTACCATGTTTCTGCTGCCCAGACCTCTCAATTAAACACTATTTCTGCTTTTTCTTCATCCACTCCTTCCTCCATCTCCCCATCCCATCATGTTTCCTACAGCTGAAGGAGGTCGCTATGAGTCAATGAGGCGGGCTGTTTTGCCTCTGGACCCCGCAGTGCCCTCAGCCATCCCCCGGACTGGAGACAGAGATGGGGCTAAAGACAAAGATGCAATGGATGGGGCTGACGCAGGTCCCAGAGCTTGGCCCAAGGGTAAAGTGTTTGCTGAGGCCAGAGCAGCGGTTTGGACTGAAACAGAAGCAGGAGTGCGTGCCGGTGCAGGTGGCAAAGTCTTTGCAGAGACTGGGATAATGACGGGAACCGGTGCCTGGGCTGAAGTTGGGGCTGAATGGAGTCCGGTAGATGCGGACAGGGTTGATCTGCCAAGCATGCCCAGGGACCCGGCTGCCTGGCTGGGGCAGCAGAGGCTGCAGATTCGTGGACAGGGCCAAAGAGAGCAGGCAGCCTTCTCCTCAGACCCCACCATACTGGCAGAGACAGCCGAGCTGCAGGCACCAGTGCTGGGAAAACCTTTAGGACTGCTGTCTAAAGCTGCTTGGACCAAAAGCACCTCTTCATCGTCATCCAAGGCCTCCTCCTCTTCCTCCTCCTCATCTACAACAAAAGCGTCCTCTTTGCCTTCCACCTCCTCTTCCTCCTCCTCTCCAGCCAGTAAAAGAGACAGTCAGACAGCAAGACCAGACAACGTCTCACTGGTTGTTGTCAACAGCAACTCCTCCAACAGCAATAGCAGCTCCAGTTTGGGTATGGTGCATGGCTGTGCTGTCATTTACACATAATTTAACTTTGGTTTTTTATTTTAATTAATTGTTCACTAAACCCCCTCCAAGAACAGCAATCATAGCTTAGGAACCATAACTACGCACAGCAGGTCTGTCAAGCTCTAATTTCTCCACATGCTGAAACGATATGCATGGAGCTATAGTTAGAGCTAGACTCTGCATTTAAAGAGTCTGGAGGGTCCTGTCTTTTCCTTAGCCTTCTTTAAAACTCAAAAAGACAAGTGTAAAAGTGTAAGAAAGGAATTAAACAGCATCTTAGGATTCCCAGCTACTTAGCTTGCTATTAGTAGTAACCCAGCACTATTTCTAAAGCCAAGAAAAATACAAGAACAATGAAGTTGGTCAATTCTGTGTCCTCTACATGAATCATCAATTGGTGAGGATTAACTTTTTACCTGGGACATGTAGCTTAAGCCTCAGTCTTTCAGCATCATATAATGATTGTAGCCATCAAGTGCATATTGAAGACCCTTTTACACCCTGGTCTCACAGAAATACATTAAATCACCACAACTTCTTTAAACCACATGGTGGTGGTAGCACGTAATGTTTTAAATTAACCACAGAAATAACACCAGTGGAAAGGCAATCACGAATGGATGCAGTTTCAAATGTGGTTAACGTTGTGAAATAGTCACAGTTTGGTGAGATTTAGGAAAAGATTGTTGTTTGGTTAAAATAAATATGTACGAAATGTAAGCACGTTGAAACTTGAGGTAACTACATCATGAAACTTTATGTAGTTACATTAAGTACATATGTAGGCAAAGTTAAAATAACTTGACTTTTGGTTTCACAGTGCACAAACCGCAGTCTCCTGGGTGAAAGTCCTATGTTTGTTTCTTTCTCACTCTGAGATGATATTTTTTTGTAGGCCATCCTGGAAGTTAGTGTCACCCACCGTTTCACCTTTCAGCATTGATCATCATAGCCATCTAAACAACCATCATCTTCATCATTCCATCATCATCATCATCATCATCATCATCATCATCATCATCATCTCTGTCCTCTTCATTATCCTCACCCCCCATGTCCTGTCCCACTCCACTACCTCCATGTCTCCCCTCTTCCTGTTAAATCATCATCAAGGTAATTCTTCCACATACCATTTTAACACAAGAATAAACAAAATCCAATATTGCATTGTCCAGCATTTTCTCTCTCATGAATTCATATCACCATCACAACAGGACAACAAGTCCTCATGTGTTTATGTGAGGGGAGGAGAAGAGGGAATGTGGATCCTTCTCAGTCTGAAAGGATTGATTGCCTCCCTCTTGTTCACTCCTGCCTCCTTTACACCTCTCATCGACATTCATCTGATTTCACTGTGTAAACAAGAGATGATTTAGATGGATTACATGAACCCTGACATCAGATTGCTCCTCTGGTTTACACATCAAAATTGGATTTCTATTTCCTATTCAAAATTTAAATTGATGTGCACTTTATCTTGTGCATTTAAAATTGACAATAAGCTCTTCATCTTCTTTGTTACTCAGTCGTGGGAAAACAGCCAATTCAGTTTTGACAAGTTTGTTATTGACCTGCCAGCTGTTTGATTTGCATGGCTTTCTTTATGTTTGGATCCCTTTGTTGCTTCAAGTGAATTTAAGATGCGTTGCTTCAAGGTGGAGATGTACTAGGGGAATAATCCACATTTTAAGGATCCATGTCAAAGTGTTTATGGTTAGGGATGCAGTGATTGTGAAAATATGGGCCGATACAGATGTTGATGTTTTGTTTTTGTTTGTTTTGTTATTTATTTCCTCTTTTGTGCCAGAAAAAGACAAAGGGCCCTATTTAGATGGTCTAAAGCGGACGACGGAGGGCGCATAATCCATGTCGCAAGTGTCATTGCTATTTAGATGCTGGCGCAGTTGTCATTTTCACGCCCTGCGCCCTCTTCGTCTAACTAGCAAATGAACTTGCGCTTCTCTGGGCGTGTTCGTCTAAAAATAAGGAGTGGTCAGGCGCAATCATGGCGCGTTGCTAGTTAGTTAGACCAACAAAAATCTGGTCTGAAGTCAACGGCGCAATATTTCGCTGTTGAACAAGTTAGTAATATGTGTCTCTAGGCGGGTGCACAACGCGCGTGCACTCTGCTCAGACACACACGGAGCAGCCACACATATACAAAAGATAACAAATAAAAATATGATTACAATGTGAAAGGTTATTATTGCGCACATTAAAATATTTATCAGAAACACGTCTTAATGGTCAGTCATTAATCAGAATGATCTAATCGCAGTAATAATGATCATCATAATCCGGGAGGTCCAAGCTCGCAGTGTCCGAATCATAGACTGTATAAATGGTCCGCATATACGGAACTGCGAGCAGACCTCCACGGGCTGATGATGCATAGCCTGTAAAATGAACTTGTCTTTCCCAAATGAATTGTGATCATTTTGGCATGTAAATCACAAAATCAAAGATGTGAAAACGTTTGATAAACTTTATTTTGACATAAACACAACAATAACCAGCTTCTGTGAACTAAAAATGTAAACTTATGACCCTACAAGTACAAATGTATATGTAAAAAAAAGCTTTTAGAACGTAAAACTGAAGATCATCTTGTCAGGAAGAGGAGGAGGAGGAGGAGGAGGAGGAGGATGAACAGCGGCCGCACAGCCCGCCGCACAGCCGGGGGCCCCCGGGGGAAGCTCCGCAGCCCGCGCACCAGACCAGACGGGCCTGGGTGCAGCCACGGGACCAGCCCTTCCTGCACCTTCACATGGGGGGGTTCAGGATGCTGGAGAGGGAGATGGGCTCTCTAACCTCCCGGGTTAAAATAAAATTGAATAACTTACAATTTGACAGTGTTTCTCCCGTGTGCGCGCTCTTTCTCTCTCGCAGTCTCACTCTGTTTCTTTTCTTTTGGCTTTTCTAAGATGACAGATGCTGAATATATACTCCCTATCTGATGCTGTGGCTGTTTGTGGCTGGCTGAGAGGGATGTGAACTTATTAGATTGCAGCTGTGTTAATCAAATCAGGTTGGGTTTCCATTACGCGTGCCAATCGTGCCAAACGGTGCCAATCCCCTTTGATCTGACATCAGATGTGACGGGACAGTCTATATAGAGATAGATTCATCGTCTCCTCAGCTGTAAAACGCTCACTCTTTCCAGTTGGTAGGTCCGCCATCTAACTAGCTCTCCGCCATGCGCTCCAATTGCGCCTCTCTTATAGGGAATGAGAGGTGACACTCTGATTGGCTTATGGAATGATACGCCCAAAACACACCCATGACTAATTCACAGAGTAAGTCCAACCCTTTTAGACTCTCTGCCATGGCGCACAGTCTGAAAACGCGCTGTCTAACTAGCAAGTGACTGGGACACGCCGATGCGCCGCACGCCGTCTGCTTTAGACCATCTAAACAGGGCCCAAAGACATCTTCATCATAGAAAATAATTGAACTGTTTTAAAGTCATGCAGCCCTGTGCTACACTATCTTTGAATGAACACAAATTCAACCACAAGAATTTATGAAAAAAACTTAAATTTAACCTTTCTTCACATGAAAAACAGATCTTTCAACAATAAAACAGTTTCAAAAGCCTTTTTTTATCATATAGGCCTATAATTTAGTGTTAGTGTTACACTGCTGTGGAAACATCAGTGAATTTCTCCTTCAAACAGCTGCATTTAATCAAGTTTTTCACCAAAAACTACATTTTACAAGATAACATTTGAACACATCATGTTGACGTTACAATTTACTTTCGCCCAGTGTTGATTTTTACTGAATGGAGCTTGAACGCATCATGATGTAACGCAATGCAACCTCCTGTGAGCTGTTAGTTCTGGCCACCAGCTGCTAACAGCTGACGATAAGCAGTTCTTCTCCTGCAGATGTTAACATGGATTAGTTATTCACAATGTAGCATTATCAGGGAAACTATAGGGTGTGTCCTCTGATGCATTGATAGTGCGTTTAATGCATTCTGGGGAAGATCTCTGTTCATTCTAAACATGTTTTCTATTACCCCAGGGATGACAGGAAGCAGTTAGTCTGAAGAATTTTTAGCCTTAACACAATGGGACAACATTGGCTGCTGCCATCAGTGAATGTCATCTTGTTTGCAGAAAGACCGATGGCAGTCAACAAGGTTGTATCGGCCAGTACCGATGCTTGGTGTATTCCTATTCATAACATGTCACCTAGTGTAATGATGTTTCCCATTGGTGTGTTTCTGATAATTCTGGACAACAGTGCAGCTTTGTGACACGGAGGAACAAAAAACATCAGCAATTGCTAGTAGGATCAAGTCATTGATGGTATGGGTCTTTTGAAGGGTTTAGTTGACAAATAAATAAACCTTAGAATACCACCAGGCATCATTTAATTGATTTTCAAATGTTTTCCTCTCTGTAGACGAGTCAGTGAGCAGCCTGCCAGCCTGGGATCTCCCCACTGTCCCCGAGTCTCTCCTGTCCACAGTAGGCGACCATGATGTCACGCTTCCTGCCAACATCACCAGCCCTTTCTCCACCCATCAGTGGAACACCACAATGCCCGTGCGCACCAGAAACACCTCACGGCAGACGACCACATTAACCACCACCATAAGCACGTCTCTGTCACCCAGCACCACTTCAACTTTACCGCCATCCACCACAGCAAGAGCACAGGCACCATCGGGACCCACTGCAGTTTCTCAAACCACAAGCCAGGACACTGTGACCAACGACAGCCTTCAGCTGACGACGGTAACCACGACGACGCCCTCAACGACCAATCTTACTGTGACTGCCGCTGAGATGATGACACAGGCGATGACCACTGGGAGCGCTGTAACAGCATCACCAAATAACACTGCTGCTTCAACCACGCAGCAAACCACGAGCCTCATACTGACCACAGCAGCTACAACTCAGCCTACAACCACCACGACAACCACACCCGCCACTACTACCACCACTACTACTACAGTCCCCCCAACCACCACCACCACCACCACCACCACTCCTCCACCCACTACTACAACTACTACACCTGCAACTACTACTACTACTACTACTGCTGCCACAACCACCACTACCACTATTACCACATCGACAAAGATACCTGCCACCATTGTCTTCATCCCGATCCAAACCACGCTGCCTCCAACCACGACCACTGAATCGCCGTCCAGCACCAGTGCAGAGGAAAGTTCTCTACCATGCAACGTGACTGAGAAGTACTGGGTCAGAACAGGTATGAGACTAAAACTTCATCAGTGCGACTTACTTGGAGTTAAAAATGATTTAAAACAAGTTTGTATTTCTAAAAAAAAGTATTCAGATTGGAATAATTTTAGACGTGTGGGATTTAAAGATTAAAGAGTAAGATGAGCAAGGATGAATGGCTAAAAAAATCAGGGTATAACCAAAAAAAAGAATCCCATCTACTGTTACTTCAGGCACTGCATGTCCCCTGTCAAATTACCTACAATGCACTGTTCTCAACATCATGTAGGCAGGCTTTTGCTGTTCTTCTGGAAAAATGATTACAAAGTAATGATGAATGCAGGTGAAATGCCTTTTTAGGGGCTCAGGCACAAAGCACCCATTATGTGTCCAAGATGTAATTACATGCACGCAAATTAATTAAAACTCGCACAAAAGCAAGGGCAGATTTTCCTCGAGCATAAACACTTACATTAATAACAAACTGGAGACTGTAGCCTTTGATTACATTTACTGGTGATGGTGTGATGCTACAGTGTGCAGGCTCGGCAGCAGCTTTGCAGAGTGACCAAGGAGACAATTAACTAGAGGCCAATGTCTCAGTGGTGGTGGTGGGGGAGGGGCATTATAGTATTAGCATTATATTATTATTTGAGGAAACAAGTGTGGCCAGAGTCTGATTTGTCACAGAATATTAGCTAGCCAAATAAAAACACATTGTGCACAGTCACTGAGTCCTGATTTTTGTTTCCTTCACAGTTCTGTCCATTGAGCTGCGTAGGAACCGCCTGGACCTGATCCTGAAGCAGAACCTCTCCAAAGGACTGAGCCACGCCCTGCAGAGAGCCCTGAACGACTCCACAGCTAACGCACAGGTCAGTGTTTCTTAAAAGTTCAGCTATAATAACCACAGGGTAGTGGGTAGTAACTCACCGGCTTGCAACCACAGGTCAGTAACCAGTAACCACAGTGAACAGGTTTGGAGTTTACGGAGCTGTATGTGATGCTCAGAGATTAACGTAGCAGCACACCACTTTTTGCTGTGTAAAGATATAGTAAAGTAGTGGTGTCCTTAGTAGAAAATGAAGTCACCCTTCCTTGGTGTGTGTGTGTTGTAATCCGAGCTTCTCTGTTCTTTGTTGTGGTAGCCGGCATGTATATTGGTACATGTGAGTCCCTGCGTGTGTTTCCCACTGGCCAGCAAATCACCACTGTTTTGCACCAGAGTCCTGGACAGGTTGGATCCTCCTCCTGTCCTGATACCGCAACGTGCAATAGTGCACCTGCCCCACCACCTACACATATGACCAATAAGTTCCACAACCAACCTGACCCATCGACACAAAATCTGCAGCCCGACCCCAAACTGCAAATCCTATTATAACCATATACTGTTCAAATAATCAGTTGAAGTGTTAAAGTTAAAGTGATCATTTTGGGCCATTTCATTCATGTGAAACTAAGATGTCCTATTTTACAATGAACATAATTCAGGAAATAGGATTTAAATGAATATTTTGTGCTTATTCTCATAATACTGAGCAGCACATCTCCACAGTTAAAGTGCCTGAGAGGAATACACCTGATTGAAGTGACTCTCATGTTCCAGCTAGCGCCACAGATAGAGCCGTCACACAAAGTCAGTATTCGGAGGATTAAATTGGTATAACATGAATGTAAATTATTATTATTATCATTTTATTTCAATATTTTCATTATCCAACACCCGCATGTTTTACCCAGATCAGAACCCAGAAATAAAATGACAAAATACCACCTAGGAATCACCTTTTTTAGGATCAGGCACCTGCGCAGTGCAGGACTCTAATCTGCGCTGCACTCATATGGAGGGTGCTGCTGATAACGTATCCACGGCGTTGTCATGGAAGCATAATGTCGAATGTATGTAAGTAAGTAAAGTTATCTCAGAGTAAAATGCCGCAGTACAGAACATTTGCAGAGGTTAAATGGATTTCAGAGCTTTAGCTTTTCTTTGCTTATAATATACCAATTTTCCCTTTGCAGTCAATATGTACTCACCGCCAGCTCCAACAGGTCTGCACGCTCTTGATGTAAATTAGATGACCACCGAGTGTCTGCTTCATCATACTGAGGAAAAGTGCTTTTCTATCTAATGAGATAATCTAATCTTTAAATCTTAATTTTTGCCACAGTATTGGCTCTTGATGTGTGCAGATATCCTATTCTTGAGTGAGTCATCACTTTATAATATTCTACAGTGTTCATCATTTTCTCCTTCTGCTCATTCACCTCACAAGGACTCATCTGAATGGTGCTAGAAAGGAACAGAGAGAGGTGACTAATGCAGACAGCGTTTGAATAGAAAGACCTGTTGAATAGTCAGGCAGTGTTCGCTCAGAGAGGTTAGACACACACACACACACACACACACACACACCCTCTCTCTCACACAAACATGGTGATGGAAAATGAATCCAGAACAAATGATTATTTTTCTTTTTTCCTGCATCACAGCAGTGCAGTCAACTGATCTGTCTATTCTGTTGCTATCAGTGGATCGTTTTTTGTCTCTCTTTTGATTTGTCCAACCTCTCTTTCGTTCCTTTTCAACCGAGTCTATTTCTATTTCTTCTTCATCTTTTCCGTCTCTTCTCAAGCGATCACTCTCTCGCCCTCTTCCTGTGCATTTCTCAATATTTACTTTTCTCGTATTGCTCCCCTCCTCCATCTCCTCTATCTGATCGCTCCCTCGGTTTAAGTCGATTGATTTTCTGCCAACATGTCTGTCTCGCCTGTCTGTTGGTCTGCCTGTCTCGCCTGCCTGCCTCACTGTCTGTCCACCTGCCTCTCTTCATCCTGCTGTCTGTCTGTCTGTCTTCATCTGCTTGCTTTTTTCTATTTTTATCCAGTTGTTTGTGAGCCCGCACTGGGAGTGACTCAGTGTCTCTAAGCTCCAGTCCACTTTCATCTACCCCTCTAACACACACACACACACACACACACATACACACACCTCAGCTCTCATCCTCTCCATCAGATAACGCAGACTATTATTTGGAAATCTGGATCAGTCTGTTGAGAGACAGCAGCATGTGTAAAATTGGCCAAAGCCGTCATATGTAGGCAGTGTTTTGAGGCATTGTTGATGAGCAAATATTGGCTTCAGCGGGGACAGGGACTGTCAGACAGCATGAAATTAGCATGCAGCAGTATTTAACGTGTTGCATCATTGAACAATGTGGTCAACCATAATTGCTTGCAAAATTGGCCGGTTTTACAGCTTTAAGTTGTTACTGGGGAGAAAGAAGTGACAGCAGAGGGCAGGGGCAGGTCTGGTTAGCTTTATTAGATACAACACTGCTGCTCAAGTATGCAAAACAAACAAGGTCAAATATAAAGCCTGTAGCTTCTTCAGAGTGCAGGGTGAATTCAGAATGGGTCACACTTCATTTTGACCCCATGTGTAGCAATTATAAGTGGTATATAAACAATACATGGTTCATAACACTCTTAAAACTTCTTACTGACATATTTATACTTAAAAGAACGCATCAAACCCGTATCAGTTTATTACAGACTATTTTAAATCCAAACCCAAACGTACATAGAACTTGTACACATGTTCAATCACTTGGCAAATGTGTAATACAGATGTGTTTATTAATTGTCACATAAAACCACATATACTAGCAGCTGAACTCAACTAATAAGCTGTTGAAATTTTACAGCTACTCTATAAACTATCTGTGGGCGAATAAAGTGTTTTGTACTACTAAATTATATCCTAATAACTTTGCAGATTGAAGTCTAAAACCTCTGCAAACATGGATCATGTACAAAGGCCTGTTCTTGGGATGACTCAGCAGTCATCCAGATAACTCACTAAACCAGATTCATGCACTACGAGTAGAGCTCTGATTTTCTGCAGGAGCCTGATTGGGCTTGACCTGATCCGCCAGGTTTGTGCTGGGCTGGGATGTAATTTGTCATTATTCCCCTGGGCATGAATCTGGTGATGTTCTTGTCAATTTGTGTTTTTTTTTAAATGAAACCAGCAGTTCTCATGCAGAAATGTCAGGGATTTTAATGGACTCAATTAAGAGGGAAAGAGAGATAGAGACGTGGGGACTATGACTGAGAGAGGGAACTAGAACCGAGGATGAGAGACAGTCAGGGACGGAAAATGAGAGAAAGAGAGAAGGGCTGCGAGGCAACTTGGTTGCAATTTTTGATTCTGCCTTCCCAGCCATGGAAGAGACGTGCTTACCATGCTGCAAAGAGCGGTGATCATCACCTGCAATGTATGGCCATGCACTGCCTCTGCTCACAGGATGCACCAAGCGGTGTGGCTCACTCTGTGGCTGGAGCAGCTATGTGACCCGCCCACCAGCCACATGACTTGCCCGCTTTCAGTCCACAATCAGCCCTCTTTGCTCCTTGGTCCGCAAGCGAAAACCCTGAAGAAAACATCAAGCTAAGCTAAGTTAGCCTTTAGGTAGCTGTGAATTGTTCATTTAAAAGAGAGGTGGTTAAGGCTAGGATTAGGGTAGGGGCCTACATCTTGTAACTTAAAAGGTATATCACATCTTCATCAAAAATGAGTGAAGTAAATGTGCTTGGATTATTGCTGTGTTTGGACTCATTTAGTCACTACAAGTTGCATTACAGCAGAGTTCATCAAATTGTCGCGTTGGTGGGTTTGCTTTGTCCTAGAGGGGCAAGGTATGTAGGGGCATGTCATCTACGCAGCTATACATGTCTCTCTCTGCCAAACCTGTCATGCATGAGACGACAGACTATTGAAATAAGGAAGAGAAGAAAGAGAAGTGGAAACATGTCAGCTCTTATCTTGTAATAAATGTTTTAATATTTAAAAAGATATGTTATATAAAATACCTTTTGTACTGTAGAAATTTGGGTTTTTAATTGGGCTTGGGCCCAAAACTGCTGCTGTGGGTCGGGCTCAGGTCGGCTCAGACCGAAACTGTGCAGGTTGATTTAGGGTTGGGCCAGATTTTTTAGGCCCAATCAGATCTCTAGCTACTTGTACTGTTGTATAGTAGTAACAAAGTCGATAAGTAACGATACGTTGATCTGAATCGAAATATTGCTTTATTGGTTAACATCATCGGTGCAAAGTGAAAACATCAATACATATCACGTAGTAAGATGTGAGATCCTGTGGCCTTTGTGTCACTGTTTATATTCCAATCAAACCTTCTTCCTAAACACTGCTAGCGGCCTAGTGCTGGGCAGATAATGGTAAGCAGCCAAGACCTCAGGGCTGAATAGAGTCAAATCTGTTGTAAACACAGCTTATTTAGGGTTACTACTATTAATGAGGACACAGGAGACCAGGTAGAACTTGCCGGCAGGCATGCATTCAGTTTAAACATCAGACCAGGACAACACACTAGTTCCCACACACAGCGCTGGAGGGCATAACAGTGTCTCTGAAGGGACAAACTTAAGCTCAAATCAATATGATATTGTATTGTGATGAAACTTTTGATTTTCACCCTCGCTAATTATGCTGTTTAGCACTGATACATGCTTATAAAAAGTAAACTATAGGTAACTTGTCAGGATTGTGTGACTGGACATTTTACTTTTACAGCACATTTTTTTCATTGCTAATGATGGATGTGCTTCTTCTATAGACCTTACTGCATTATTATGAAAACATTACCTCATGCAAGTCAGTTTGTCAAGTTAGTACAGTTAATACTTAAAACCTAAAGTAAAGCAATTTTTCTAATAGATTTATGAGTAACCAGTTATACAATATTCATATTATATATATATATTTATACATGTGTTTAAAACGATATAAGTATACTATGCTCACATACTGTGTTACAAGAGTCATTGACAGTTTATACACCAGTTATGGACGCTACATAGGATGAATTATAGTTGTTAATAAAGACATTAATAAACACAGGGATGTGCTAATGCTCATAGAGAACAGGAGAGGAGAGGGAAAGAAGGATGAAGGAAAAGGAAAGAGCCATAGTAACAACAGCCACAGCTGCTCACTGTGGATGAAGGTGGAGGGTAGAGGAAGGTGGGCGGTGTATAGTTCCAGAAATACGAGTCTTGACTCACCACCGATTGTTGTCTGTATGTGTTTTTCCAGGACACAGTTAGTCAGATTTATGACTGTTGAAGGCTCAGGCTAAAATATGCCCTCGAGGCAGATTTGGCTTTTAATAAAAAAATATATATATATAAAAAAATACCCAGGGATTATAAATATCCCTAGTCTGATGCATTTGTATTCTAAACCCGTAGCTAGTACAACATGTATTAGAAAACGATGCTTTACACCTCGTCTCCCGTATAGTCTTGTTTCACCTGGTAGCACTGATTTCTCCTCTGATACCGACTGTCTGGTTCTTCTTTAGAGTAAAGGTGCTTTGAAGTAAGAACAAAAATCCTCTAGACATACTAGCATCACCATGTTTTTAAGATACATGTACGCAGCCTCTCTTGATAAACAGATCTAAGTGCAGTTTAAAAAACACATACAACTTGAGTTTTCTTTTTCGTCCCTCTTCCTCTCTTTCACAGGTGGAACACGATGACTGCAGCCCCCACAACGTGACACTGGGTTACTACGTGACCAGCGGCAAAACCGTCTACATTTCCTCCTTGGTGGTTGAGGCGCTGCACATTTACGGTTTTGACAAGCTGCTGTCGGACATCAGGCAGCACACTCCACTGGTTAAGGCAGTCCTGGTTCCTGTGGCAACCTGGCTGCCCGCTCCAAGCATTCACCTGCAGCTGAAAACAGGTGATGAAACCTGATGGAGGATAGGATACGATAGATCAGCCTTTACATAACAAAGATCTTACAAACACGGTCTGGTGATGTTAATTCTGGAGGTGGGGAGTAAAAGGATAAAGAATAACAGAGGTTAGAGAAATGCAGAGAGGAGGAGGGAGGGAATGAGAGCAGAAGGAGAGCAGAGCGATAGAGAATGCAACGAGAGTACAGGGAGGGAGACACAGGGGAAGAGTAGAGCAGAGACAAAATTAGAAAATTCTGATTACATGTCTGCTCTCCTTTACTCTTCTCTGATACCCAAAATCCCATACAAACTCCCATGATTGCAGAGCAAAGGCAAATTGGTCCATTCACTTAGTCAGCCTCTTAAGCCTCTTAAAAAAACACATTTTAGTGCGGACACACACACACACACACACACACACACACACTCATCTAAATGGAGTCTTGTGGGAACAAGGGTAGGAAAATCAGTGCAATTAACAAATTGCTATTTAAAAGATACATGTGCAGATTGGAAACCCATTACTTTTCTAAACTGAGAATCATATATATATATATTTTTTTTAATTCATGTTTGTCCAGTGTTCGAGTTCACTTCAGCTCAGCAGACGGAATGTTGGAGATATTGCGGTGGTGTTACTGATTACTGATTTCTTTCTATCTTTCTTTTTTTTTAAAAATTTATTTTTTCTTGTACATAACTACTCCTCGGGCTGGGTTATATATTGATATTATATTGATATTGTGACATGAGACTAGCTATGACCTAGGAAAGCACCCTTTTGTGCTTGTATAGATGGCAGCTGTTGAAAACATAAACAGAACATGTGGATGTCCTGATAAAAACCTTTAATTTTACTTTAATGAATTTTAAGTACATACACACCTGTGTTTATTTTCTATGCCAGCGACCACAGATAATGTTGTTATAAGCATCTATTGACTTGTATGCTCATAATTTTACACTGGTGTAAACACTATGTTTCTCCACCAAACATGTTTGTATATCTGGCCAATGAATGTTGGACCCAAGCAGCAACCTCCAAGGCTGAAAAAGTAAAGCCAACGTGGAAGTGCTAAAAACTGTAGTTCCTTAAATGGCCACTTGAGGCTTGCTCCAAAAGCCAGTCAATCCCCAGAGACCCCCATGTTAACATACACAATTTTACAGCAGAAATGGTACAAAAAACGCTTTTGGTTTGTATGACTAATTTCTCTGTTCATAACAACTGTGCGGGGGAGGGGGGATTTTTATATAACTCACCTGTTAATATTTTATTATAATCAAGGGTGGGCCACTTTGACAGCCACTGTCTGCAGACAGTGTGACTTGGGGTCTCAGTCAGATCTCAAATATGGTCACTTCTGGCTTAAGAAAAAAAATAAAAATGCGACGGGGGAAATGCCGAACCGGAGCCTTCAAAATGGGTGTCAGTCAGTCACTATCTGTCAAAGTCAATTTGTTTAAGAATCATTGACAATCATCAATGGTTAATGCCCTTGCATAGCTTAACAGGCTATTGCACTCCGCCATACTTCTGTTGCCGTATTGCATGTGCACCCTTCGTCACCTACGTTATCATTAACTGTATAAGGGTCTATATTGCTTTGAATTATTCTCATAACAAAAACAATTTCATTGAGGAAGATGATCAATTGGTGCAGTCCATTTCTGTTTCTATAAGGCAGTTTTACATTATATAATATATTATTTTAGATCCATGTGGGCACTAAAATATAATATAAATCATATTATGTAATAATATTATATTTTATTATTATTATTATTATTATTATTTAATATTATGAAATAACCAACAAGGACATTTTCATATCCTAAACCTGGTGGCTTTAATCACTGATGGGAAACAACAAATATCTGTGCTTGTGTCCTCAACATTTGCAGTAATACCAACTGAACGATGGTACATGGCCAAATTACATATTTGATTGCTTGCAGTGTGTATTACTGTCCTGTATTAGTAAGCAGCTGTGTATGAAATAGGCACTTTAGGCAAGAACAAAAATCAATTTTTGGCTTGTTCAGCTCATAAACCATAAATACACAGTATAATGCCAATTCACCATCCACAGCACAATTTGCATAAGATTACCAACTGGGTCAACACTGTTTGTGCCTGCAATGTGTTGCAGACTAAGAGACCAGAGAAGGATGTAGAGCCTTTGAGATGTAGCCGGCGCTCGTAAACACCACGACGTATAAATTTAGGTCAGAATATTGTTCCACCTCTCCTCTCCCAGTCCCTTTAGAGTTTATTTAAAAAGAGCGGAGAAAGACAGAGTGCAGGGAGAGAATGGAGGGCGACTGCAGTAAAAGGACGGAGACAACATTAATAACATCCTCCGTAATCTGCTGATGGACTCAATATTGTTTACCCTGTTCTCCCCGGTGAGGAGCTGCGTGACGCTGACAGACAACTACACTTTTAGTTGTTCTCATTTTAGATAGTGGAGATAATCCTCTTTCTCTGTCTCACTGCCTAGGTTTATCGCTCACACAGGAAGCATCTATCTAGAGCAATACTTTCATTAATACCTAAAACACAGACCCAGATACAGATTCCAGATACAGCTTGATAAAATAGATTGTTGTAGCGTTCCTAAATAATTTCTCTTGTTCTTCAGATAGTAGCTCTGATATCAGATGATCGTTGTTGGTTTTACAGACGCATTTGTATGAACTGTTTAAACTTTAACATCGTGATATACTATGTGAGCACAGGCTTGAAACCACATATGAATTGTCAAAGCAAAATGTCATTGTCTGTGGCCATACCTTCTTAAAGGAAAACTTTAGTATTTTTCAATCTGTATCCTATTTTCCCTATAGGAAATAGGACTATCGACAGAGAGGGCTGCAGCTGTGGCTGCAATATAAACACACAGGACATTAAGGACCGTCAGTTTACGTCCCCTAAAAGTGCTTGTTTTGTTGTACCTTTCACTTGATCCAGTCTTTGTTATTGTGTGTAACCAAGTCTCACTCAAGGAGAAGTCTCTCTCTGAAATCTCACAAGAGGTGGCTTGTTGCAGGAAGACAGCGAGGGACACATCAGTGAGAGTCGGAGAGAGGAATGCCTGGAAGAATGTGTTGTGCTGGAGATGTTAGAATTTAGTAGGAGAGGGTTTGGTTATTAGCAAAAATCAACAACATTCATTATGTTATTAAAATATTTATATCATTTAAGTTATTAATTAATATAAAAAATGATAGGGCACTACCCCAGAATCAGAGGCCAATCGCCAACCTGTGCATCTAGTGTCAAAAAGGGGTGTTCATTTAAAAATGTTAATATCTAACAGCTGTTTTACATAAGTAAGTTGAACACTGAAGGCTTGGGTCCAAAAACTGACCTTCACAGCCAGCAGTTATTGCAACACATACAGAATGATCAACGATAACTGCGCTTTAAAGCACAACAGAGTTTATTTAACTTTAGCAATACTGATGGATAATTAATAACACTTCAATTAATAAATGTTTTTTGCTAATAACCAAACCGGCTCTTACCAAATACCAACAGAGTAAATTCTGGCAGCAGCGCTCTCTGTCAGTACTGGCCTAATTTTCAAAAAATTCCCGTCTCCAGTCGTTACTTAATGCAAAACATAGGAAATATGGTCCATGTTAAAAAATACCAAAGTCACCCTTTAAATCAAGTTTCTATACACACTTTACATTGTTCACTTGTACTTTCATACATAACTTACTTTTTTGAAGTATGGGAAGTATTAAACAAATACAGTTTATATTCTTCAAAAGACACATTTAAAAATTGTAAGCTGTCTGGCATATCAAGAACCATCAAAACCACTTTTTATCAAATTAAGGACCTTAATATTTTGAAACTTGGTAGTCTTTAAAACAGCATAAAACATGTACTGAATGTATTGTTTGGTTTTAATTATCCCCTTTTTGTTTTGTACTGTTTATTTAATATTACTGTTAATTATTTACAAACTGAAATAATTGCCATTTCAGTATCAGTTAAATATAATTTTCTATCTTCCCCTGCAGTGTTGAGGTTCGTCGGCCCTACAGATAACATCTACTCCTGCAGTTTTGTCCAGATGTTGGAGCAGAGGCTGGAAAACGCCTTCGATGAGGCTCAGGACAAAGTGCTGGAGACCTACAACAGGCTCACTGTGGAGGTACCACATTGGCTCATGGGGGCTATTTTTAGTACAAAGTGCAGACAGTCAAATATGTCATATTTGCATGCAGCATGCTAATCAGGCTAATGTGAGTAATGAAGCTGGAGGTAAAATTCTGGACGCTTGCAACAATGCAACTTGCAACATGCCCGCTAGATTATGACTGCATTGTTGCTCTTCCACAGTGTGTGTGTGCTTTCCTGCAAATTAACACACAAAACACAGAATATAGCTCTGTAATTATTCAATAAAAGGTCACAATAGTCAAAAAGGTTTGGGAGCAATTTACATTTTAAGGAGGGAGTGATTGTAGCAGCATATATTGGTTTATTTCCACAAACAAAATCAAAGATCATTCCTCTGTAGTGCTGCTTTATGATTAAACCCTTTCAATTATTCTTCCTCTCTCCTCTTTCTTTCTCTCTTTCTCATCTCTGTGACTGTTAAGGTACTCTCATGACTGCAGGATATACATGCACACGCCACCATGATCATAAACTGGGTCTCAGCAAGCAGAGGCAGATATAGGGTCCATTCATAATTCATCCTCTGAAATATTAACACTCATGGAGGAATGTGATGGGAATTCCTCGTATCTCGTATCATCATCTGCTTTGCTATGGTGACTCAGTCACATTGTTTTCAGAGCGCCACACAGGTCTTATTATAGAAAGAAAAAAAACATTGTTCATTCAAAGTGTCGTACTGTGTCTGGAGCTCTGTTATGCATTCTTTATGGGCATCTGAGACATTTGGTATGATACCATTAAATATTTCTGTATGAATGTTTGAATTATACATGTGCTGCCGGTTTATGTGTTAGCTATAAATAAAGAATTGCATAATTATTCCAATATTGCAAAAATGGTGTGTTTCTCAGATCCAGAGCGTGTCCCAGGATCCAGGCTCTCCGTCAGTCTCTCTGGTGTATGTGGTGAAGAATCAGGATGCAATTCTTAACGGGACGATCTCCAGCGGCCTCCTCAACCAGCTGACCGCAGAGCTGGTGGGATACTTTCTGTTCTACCCACCCATGGTCATCGCTGAGCGTAAGTAACACCACAGCACACCTTAAGGTCCTCAGAGACAGCCATGGTGATGACACATAGGTCTAACTAATAATCAGTATATTTGAGTGTCATGTCAACTGTCTGATTAATCTGCTGCCTTCATCACTGTTGTGCAGTCATTCTTTAGCTGGTCTACAGATGAACTCTTATTAACAGTGGCCTGTGAAATTTTCTTTTAAACAAACAAAATAAATGTTTACATTCTGTGTTTTTAACCAAGATGCATGAGGTGTATGCCAAGTGGCAACCTCTAGGGCTGTAAAATGAAGCCAAAGTGGAAGTGCATAAACTGCAGTTCTTCGAATGGCCACTTGAGGCTGGCTCCAAAAGCGAGACAAATATTCAACTTTTGGTCTCCAAACCTAATTTTTGTAGTTCATGACAACTGTAGCTGGGCTGAATTTTTATATAACTGACCTGTTTACATTTCATTAAGGCTTAAACTTACTCATAAGTAAGGGTGTGGCTGCTTTGATTGACAGGCTGTCTGCAAGCCGATGCTACGGCTAATGAGTCAGATCCACCCCTCACTCCTCCACAGCTCTACCCTCTTGTTCAAGAATGGTTAATTCAATACCAAGATCTTGACAGCCAAAATGCCAAACTTTAGACTGCAAAACGGGAATCCACAAACTGACACACCTATTTTAAAATATGGTGAATCCTTTAATTTTTTATCTCCACGCTTGATAACTAACAGTCTTTTTCTTCTACACCTTTGTTGGCACATTATTAAGTTTCTTTCTATGTTTCTGCCAACAACTGTTGATCATCGGAATAGCATGAAATCAAGAAGAGGAATGTGCATCATGTTGCTTGGCCCATATGTGTGCATGAACACTCATAAAAACAGTGCTCTATAGCACTATGACAAACCTCCACGGGTTACTCCAAATGTCCACCCCAATAAAATGCCCTTTGAATTGAGATTTGTTTAAAAAGACTTTCTACCAACATGACAGTCCCCTCTAGATATCCTCTGGATTATCTAGGGTAATGTGGAAAACAATCCTGGAAAGACACGCTTCTCTTCTCCTCCTCCTCCTCTCCTCCACTATATTAGGGGTAGATATTAATCTCAGAAGTGGATATCTCAAAACCTGAATAAATATAACTAGAACTATTTGCATGACTAGATACCACTACTGGTGTGTGAGAAAATTAGATTTTATGCCTATGTACTGGTGACAGCCATAGACTGTTTCTTCATTTTTGGAACAAATGTCCACTTGGACTCAAGGATTAAGTGATTAGATTTTGGTGGTCAAAGATCACTGTGACTTTACAGAGCATGTTTTTGGCCATAACTCATAACTAAAGAAGTCGTACGCTAATTATGAGAACATTTCACACAAATGTCTAATAGGATAAAATGATAAAGCTGATGACATTTTATATCCAAAAGGTTTTGCAAAAACACTTTTCTGGCCATTATTCAACATCATAACTCGGGAACAGAAGGGGAGACATTTGGTCAGATACTGAATTGGTGACACTAATCTCGAGTGCCCATCTTGAAACTGTGATATAGATCTTACTATAACTATATACAACAACTGCAACTATTACTATAGCTCCTCTATGCTGGGTTGAAGATGTGTGTGAAGCATCCATGTTTCACCCAAAAATATGCCTAATACCTTTTATCAAGTTCCTTCAAAGTCTTCACTACAAATATTTAAAGAGTCTAGACAGACATGGATGTAAACTGCAACTTGACTGGTTGGTGGAGGCATAAAAACATGAGGCAATAATTCTGTTTCGGTTTTGTTGAATTGACCCTTGAAAGTAATAATTCATACAATAGCAGATTAGTATGAATCATGCCAGTGAACATACTTTTGTTGTATTTAATTCTGTGTTTAATCCAAACAGTTCTGATGATCACAGTGCTCTCTATACAATTAAAGCTCACATATATTTATGGAAATTTGCAAGTGAGGTCATCTGGCACTTTGTGTGGATCCTTTGGGCAGCCAGCAGCTACATAAGTTGGCATCGCTGCTCGTGAACATAACATCCTTTGTTCATTGCTCATTTCTAAGCAATCACATCAACACAGAGTTGTTTTGCTCCTATGGCGACACATTAAGACATGGCTAGCATTGTCTAACCCACAATTAATGGTGCGTGGCCAACAAATTAAAGTTCAGTCAGAGTGCTTGATACTCATTCACTTGATGTACCTCCAAGCCATCTTCTCAGAGGCACTGCTGGGCAATTATGATGCATTTGTAATTATTCACAGAGTGCTGTTAGTGGAAAATGAAAATGAGTAATTTATCTGTGGATGGGGCACGTGGCTCTGACAGTTGCAAACACAAATATCCAGTTTGTAATGTTATGCTAAATGCTGCAGTAACATCAACTCATCCTTTTGAGTCAATGCACCATGCCAGAGCTTATTTTCATGACCCTATCGAAAACAGCATTATGTCTGCCATTTTAGGAGTTTCATTCAAAGTGACATTTAAGAGCGCTGAGGTACATCACAAAACAGGATTGGTGTTGACATTCTACTGACTTGACATTATGTTGTCCTAATGGGTGTTATTTTAGCTCACTCTGACACACTGCATGATGCTCTCCCCATTAAAGCCAGTGTTTGTTTCTAGTTTTAAAGGTGACTTTTAGACGTGGAAATCTTTGTTAGAATTTGCATCATCTCTCTAACTGTTATACAAAAAAATTCTTCCTCTTTTGCATTATAATCTCCAAAGTAAAGAGCACACTAACAGGCTTGGCCGTGCTGATTTGTGTCTTTTTTAACAGCAAAAAAAAAGTCTAATGTGGCAAGGAAGTGTTAGAGGCATATTTTTTTCCTAACTAGCTTTGGCGTTACCCTCGGGCTGTGAAGGTTGACTTGAAAACACAACAAGGATAGAAACTGTGCCCACATCCCTGCTCCGTGCCTTTGTATGAGCTTTTCAGCAGCAGCAAGGGAACAAGTGTACAGAGCTGAGCCTGAATCCCGGGAAAGATTGTTTTTTTTTTTTTTTACATACAGAGCTTTATTTCGGTCTTGAAAGGCTCACCAGACAGAGGTTGGAGGTAGGATGGAGGACTGCCAGCAGTAAAGGATTACAATGTTGACACAAAGGAACAAAGATATTTCGAGCTGAAGAGGGGACAGAAAATGACCTAACCCGGCCTAGTGTGTCTCAGCTGGAGTTGTCCCGGTGATGAGAAGGCCACTCCTGCTGTTTGTGTTCTTACCACAGAGCCTTACGTTAGGAAGAGTCAGGCTTCTTTATGCTAATTTTATAGTCACTGCCTAACAGTTGTTGTCCTGCCTGCTCTCTGTAGCAGTGTGCTGCTGGGCTGAGACAGACTTCCATAGTCATATGTAAGATGCTTTCAGCAAAACAGACTGCTGAGAACCATAGAGTCCACTGCAGGGCATTGAATGATTCATGATTTAGCGTATGTTTGACCTGAGGGGAATTCAAGAATACTTTATATTGTATAAGTAAAGTAGGATGTCAGATGATATTATGGCCTCCAGCACAGAAGAGACCTCAGATTTGAACCCTGTCATTAATGATTACTAATTTGCTTTTCCACATACATTTAGAATGAGACATAGTTGTGGCCTGGACTATTTGACATATATCCTTCGCCTTTAAAGATGTACATTGTAAACTTCCATCCATTTCTAGACAAAAAATAGGACAGAAACAGACAGGTGAACAGGATAAACATTTAACAAGAATTACCGTCAGAAGTTTTTGTGTCAGAAGTTTTCTGAAATTTCATGTTGAAATATGCAAATGAGGTATTGCTAATTTAATATGCGCTTTTTTGCAAACATTTCCAGAACAGAAATCTGAACTAAAATAAGCAACTGAATCTGTATTTTGGACATTTACCTTCCACTGGTTTGAAAGAAGACATGTTGTGGAAGCAAAATAGCCCAAAATCTTAAAATTGACCAGTTCATGAAAAAGTGTTTTCAACTGTAGCGGTAGTAGGTTTAGGCTACTGTAGTGCTGCAACAGTGGCCCAAATGACTATCATGTGTGAGGGGTCATGCATTGTCATGAACTCATATGAAACATGTTTGCAGTAAGAGAGTCACCATAAGAGAGTCACCATATCCACATATAATATGTCGATGTAATTGATGTGCAGTTTGTTGTCAATTGCTGCCTCCAAGTTTACAAAAGTAACTGATAAGTTCTGATTTAAGGTCAGGGAAATATAACGGTTTCAATCTTTCTTTAACCTAACTCATGTGCTTTGAGTTGACTTATAACCATAAAACTTTATGCTATGGTGATCAAGAAACTTCTACAAAAGGTTGACAGTAACTACTTTGCGTATACGTTCATTAACAACAATTTCCCATATATTATAATAAAAAATGTTGTAATGAGGGCAGCATTAGACAAAAATATTTGGTAATGCACTTCAGGTGTATATTTATGATTCAATTTTTAGAAGGAAGCAAGGTATTCCTGGATACTTTTTATTGGCAAAATGTTGGCTGGTTGAAGTATGACTACAGCAGGCATAGGCCAGATCAGGTCCAGTAAGAGTCATTTTGTGTTTTGTTCCGATGTGCAATCATTCAATCTGTCTCTCTCAAACATTAGTTATCTTAAAAAGACACATGACAATAGACATTAATTACAGTAAATGTTAATCACTGCAGCAGTACACACAGACATTTGTTTTATTTAACTGCAACTATTAAAAGACATTATGAACGGCCATGGACCCCATAGATGAGCCTCTTGAGCTCAGTTTGTATTCCGCTCCAGCCTCTAATGCCATCTGTGAGATTTTAAAAAGGGCAAACAGCTGTACAGCTCCTATCATCTGAATCATGCCATCGGCAATCTGTTGTCCATGTCCCCTGAATGAGCTAATTTTAGCCTGGTGAGATTAGATTAGTATCTATTTGTGCAAACTCTCAACACCCAAAGGGCTAAAACATCACACTTCACATGGGCACATCCAAGCCCACTTGGCATCACCACGAAAACCCTGTTTGTTCCCTTAAATAAGAAGCATCTTTTACTCATCCTGAAGCAGACAAATTATTACAGAATGTTTACAGATTGATTAGATTAATTGTGGGTTGAAAAATGGCTGTAAATATTCACAGATACATGAGTCACAATAGTGAATAGTCCAGACATGTATTGGTGCAGACGCATTGGCTGTGGTTTATACTGAGAGCATCAATGCATGATCAATTCTCATGTGATCAAAGCCGCCTGGATATCGACCTGCACTATCTGCTTACATGTGAGGGAGTCTATGTGGGCATCTGCCTGCGTGTCTACAGCATGTAACAATTTAACTGGAGACTCACTCACAATTTCTTCTTTGGTCAATAACAGAAATGTGCGGCCCTCTTTCCCACTCCCCTTCCAACAGTAGAGCAAATTTATACACTGCAGTGAAGGCAGATTAAAGACAGTCATGATGTCCTTTTTTTTAGAATCAGAGTGGGGTTGGCTTTTACTTTCGCCTGCGAGTGTGTTAACAAAGGCTAACCGACCATCCTGCATAGTATACCTTTAACATCACATTACATCATGAGCTTTGCTTAATCTAATGTAGTTTGAAGATCCTTTATCTTGGATAAGATTAATTGCTAAAGTTTTTTTTACTTGTTTTGTTCGATAACACATTTCTATTAATTCATTTATTGCCGTAACTGCTTATGTTGTTGGGGGTCGTTTGGGGGCTGGAGCGTTTCCTAACTGACACTGGGTGAGAGGCAGGGTACACCCTGGACAGGTCACCAGACTATCGCAGGGCTGATATATAGAGACAGACAACGCTCACATTCACACCTACAGCCAATTTGGAGTCACCAATTAACCTGCATGTCTTTGGACTGTGGGAGGAAGCTGGAGTACCCTGAGAAAACCCACAGTGACACAACAGATTGCTGATGGCATGATTCAGATGATAGGAGCTGTACAGTTGTTGCACCACCATGCTGCCAATTCCTACACATTACATTACATTTTTCCTTTTTTTGGTCATTTGTTTGCAGTGCACATATGAAGGATGTTTGATTATACTCAGCAGTTTGCAAGATTCTTTGATGTTAAGTTGTTATTGTATTAATATGGTATGAGTCACAAATGAAGCATATGATGTAATTTGAGTCTCTGTCTGTGCTGTGGTCATACTGAAGACCCAGCTTGTCTTCTGTTAATTCCAAAAAGCTGCTGCTGAGATGATCAAAACATGGATTTTTTATGGGCAGACCTACTCAGCTGGTTGTTAGGGAATGCAAATGTGTGGTTCTTACATGTTGGATATACAGTAGCTTGAGTCAGTGATGGAGAGAAGAATAAAAGACCATGTATTTTCATAAAACTGCCATTTGTTTTACTTTGAAAAATAGAGCTGGCAATATTCTATATTTTTCCTCATGTTGATGAATGAAAGAGACAAAACGATTAAAACAAAACGATTAAAACAACATTTATTTGATTCAGTCACTGCCTGTGTGCCAAAGCAGCCGCAGCCAAAAACACATCAATGAGCCACATTGTGAGCCGCACACTGTAGTTTACTTCCCCACATACACCGTCCTGCGCTGTAAATACTCACCAGAGCACCAATTGTGTATTACATTGCAGTCAGAAATAGTCCTTGAACATTTGCTAAAACATAGTAGTTTTTGAGGCTTTGGAGTATGTTTTTGTGTAACACATTTTTTAAGAATGACATCTTCCCTAAGAATGACTGATTTTTGGGCTGAGTGTCACAGACAGACAGACTGGAAGTCATATTTGGAGAGCCACAATTAATTGTTGGTCTTCTCAAGGGATTTGTTGACAGTAAGACGAATATAGACTAACACCAGCCTCTTCCTTTAAACCTCTTATTTTACATTTGCTTATCAATAGATTGGAGCAGGAGCTTTTTCTGTTTTTTCCCCTAACACTGCAGCGTTAATGACATGAATGTGCTGGATTTGTCGGCCCGCTGAGCTGATTCTCTAAAGAGCACTGAATGCGTCTGAACCGTAACACTTCAGTGCTGTTTGTCTTAAGTGTTTATGTGAGCGTGTTGTTGAGGAAGAGCTCAGAGTGGATGTAAATGTGCTCACGTACAGAAGCATCAGGAAGGTGGCAGCAGACAGGCAGACAGTGAGCGTGCTCAACAGAAACACTCGCTGGTATTAACAGCTACCGCTGCTGCAGCGCCATTGACTCGAGCTGAACACAACTCTCGGCAGACAGCCAGCTCGGAGGAGTTAGGTGGAGACAGATGGTGAACCAGGCAGATGGGAAATAAGGAGGGAGAGGTTGAAGGATGAGTAGGACACAGAAAGAGGCTGACGGACTGAGGGGGTGATGATGGGTATGATAAAAACGGAAGGAGACAGTCGGCTGGATGGAAAGGAACAGGCGTTTTAGGAAATGAATAGGCTGACAGGTAAACAGGTCGAGAACGAGGCCGGTGGAGAAGCACGCAGGCAGAAAGACAGGGTGATAGCTGGTGTAGATGGAGAGAGGAAGCAGAGAGTGAGTGGTAAGAAAGGTTATAATGAAACCTGACAAGAAGTGTTTAATCGTATTTTATCTCCTCCTCTGCAGATCTGCTGCTACGGCACACAAAAATCCTGCTGTCATATTTAAATGGCTTCCGTGGATCTCTTAAAAAACTTTTAAACAACTCATAATAAATAAGTATATATGAAATAAATACATGAATAAAAAAGATTTCCTAAACTTGACTCAGGAGTATTAACACCCCAATTAAAGACATTTAACACATTATTTAGGTTTAATTTCTGATTTTCATGTTGATGCTATCAAATAAAATCTTATTTTTTTGTGCAAATAGGCATCTCCAAGTTCAGCTGAAGCCCATGTGAGGCTTTAGCAGTCTGAATGAGACAAACAGAAATGTTCCTTTTTTTTTTTTTTAGCATATCGGGAATTTCTTGTCTAACTTGGAGCTGTCACATCATGTGCCTCAACAAAACAGAGAATACCTGAGGAGAGTATTAGGTGATATTACCCAACAGTCTGACATTTTAAGGCATGTTTGCGCCATAGACTGTTTAAAATAATAGATGTAGCCACTTTGACGTCACTGATTGGTTTGTGGACTCTATTATAAAGCCTCAAGTTTGGCATTTTGACCATCGCCATCTTGTTTTTTTGGAGCCAGAAGTGACTATATTTGGACAAGAGAGGGAGAACACTTAGTGTTAACTGCTAACTTAGCTATTCATTTATAGCCATGGTTAACTATGATAATACTAATACTACTGCTTATTTTTATGAGCCAATAACTGCCTTAAAAATATTAAATCTAAACGTACAGTGCTTACAACAAAAACTGAACGTTCTCTTTTAGTACAACCAAACTTTTTTAGGCAAACAAAATGTTACAGTTAACTTTCATGAACAGCAAACACACCGAAACAGCAACAGATATGGCCATGCCCTAGGATTGCGGCATGGTTACGCCATGGAAATTTCCAATATGCTAATAAATAAATAAATAAATAGAAACATTTCTGTTTGTCTCATTCAGACTGCTAAAGCCTTAAACTTTGGCTTCAGCTTCAAGCAACATTGTTGCCGTGGTAGCAACTTGTCAACAGGCAGAACCCACCTGTCACAAAGGGCCACGTCCTTCATTATGTATAACTTTAAGCCTTAATAAAATGTAAAGAGTTATATAAAATTCATCCCCGGTACACTTGTCATGAATGATAAAATTAGCTATAAAGATCAAAACAGTTTTTTGTACCAGGCTGGTAACGTGTTAACTTCTGCTGTAAAGTTGGACATTTTAACATGAGGGTCTGTGGGAATTGACTCTGTTTTGGAGCCAGCCTCAAGTGACCATTTGAGGAACTGCAATTTGTGGCACTTTGGCTTCGCATTGTCTTAACATACCAGCCCAGGAGGTTGCCGCTTGGTTTCTTTGGTTTGTCACATCTTGTTAAAAACAAGATAAAATGATCCATCTATTTTTTTTTTTTTTTTAGAAAATTGTTTTAAAAAGGTGAAAAGGAAGTAGGAGATACTTGCCTTAACTGTAGTGGCACAATTGTAACATGTACGTTTTTCTCTTGCTACATTATGTCAGCATGAGGTCATCATGTAAGTATGTGGCCAGCACTAAACATCCCTGTGAAATATCAACAGGATCCATCCACTCTGCATCCAGCAGCTCATTCATAACAGGTGTTACATTTTGCCCAGATTTGTGAACACATCTTAATTACGTAACGTGTATATTTATAATAATATGTATGTAAAACTATATATTCCGGCAGGTTGTCAATAAAACTTGCAAATATAAATGGACTATGTGGCTGTGGCATAGACCGTAAGGCTTAGAGATTTGGGGTGTTGCTTGGTTGACCCTCCAGGGGTCAGTGTGCAGTTACACACAGGCCTCCCCAAAAAGCATGTGCTCTGTGGTCAGTCAGATGTTATTCAATTCTTTTCTGATTTAGGTTAGAGTTGTACAGTGTTTTTGCAACTTCCATCAATCAAATTTGCTAACTATGTAGGTGTAATCAATGTATTTGCGAGCAAAGAAGGAAATGGATCCGCCACATTACATATATACACTCACCAACCACTTTATTAGGTACACCTGTTTAACTGCTTGTCAATGCAAATAGCTAAACAGCCAATCGCGTGGCAGCAACTCAGTGCATTTAGGCATGTAGAAATGATCATGACAACCTGCTGAAGTTCAAACCGAGCATCAGAATGGGGAAGAAAGGTAATTTAATTGACTTTGAACATGGCATGGTTGTTGGTGCCAGACAGGCTGGTCTGAGTATTTCCGAATTAGCTGATCTACTGGGATTTTCACACACAACCATCTCTAGGGTTTACAGAGGATGTTCTGAAAAAGAGAAAATATCCAGTGAGCGGCAGTTCTCTGGGTGAAAATGCCTTGTTGATGCCAGAGGTCAGAGGAGAATGGCCAGACTGGTTCAAGATGATAGAAAGGCAACAGTAACTCAAAGAACCAGTAGTTACAACCAAGGTCTGCAGAAGACCGTCTCTGAATGAACAACACGTCGAATCTTGAAGCAGATGGGCTACAGCAGCAGAAGACCACACCGGGTGCCACTCCTGTCAGCTAACAACAGGAAACTGAGGCTACAATTCACACGGGCTCACCAAAACTGGACAATAGAACATTGGAAAAACGTTGCTTGATCTGATGAGTCTCAATATCTGCTGCGACATTCAGATGGTAGGGTCAGAATTCGCCGTAAACAACATGAAAGCATGGATCCATCCTGCTTTGTATCAATGGTTCAGGCTGCTGGTGGTGGTGTAATGGTGTGGGGGATATTTTCTCAGCACACTTTGGACCCCTTAGTACCAACTGAGCATGGTTTAAACACCACAGCCTACCT
Organism: Epinephelus lanceolatus; assembly: GCF_041903045.1. NCBI lineage: Eukaryota > Metazoa > Chordata > Actinopteri > Perciformes > Serranidae > Epinephelus > Epinephelus lanceolatus. Next base: position 37,094,322 of record NC_135738.1, on the reverse strand, counting down.
GAGTATTGTTGCTGACCGTGTCCGTCCGTTTATGACCACAGTGTACCCATCTTCTGATGGCTACTTCCAGCAGGATAACGCACCATGTCACAAAGCTCAAATCATCTCAAACTGGTTTCTTGAACATGACAATGAGTTCACTGTAGTCCAATGGCCCCCACAGTCACCAGATCTCAATCCAATAGAGCACCTTTGGGATGTGGTGGATATGTGCATCATGGATGTGCAACTGACAAATCTGCAGCAACTGCATGATGCTATCATGTCAATACGGACCAAAATCTCTGAGGAATGTTTCCAGCACCTTGTTGCCACCAAGAATTAAGTCAGCTCTGAAGGCAAAAAAGGGTTAAATTCATTTGCCTGAAGTTATTACATATGTAGGTGAAACAGTCTCTGAGTAAGAGTGAAAAGTGAAATATGTTACAGTTGTGGCGACTCTCCCCTACAGTATGTGTGCAATTTAGGAAATGCGCTATAAACTGGTCTGGTTCCCAAAATTCAGGAGGTGTTACAAAAGTCCTAAATTGAGTTCTCTTAAAAGAGCAAATACCTGAAACTTTCTCTCTCTGGCTTTCTCTTTTCAGCCCTGGAATACCATAATCTCAACACATCGATGGCAACCAAGAACTATTGGGTGATAACAGGTAAATTGCTTTTGCACTCACCCACACACACACACATACACACACATACACACACACACACACAAGTAAAGTGCTACTGGGTGATCAGCGGTAATCAAGAGCCGCATTGATTGGACAAAACAGCAGTTAGTTAAATGCCCTGGCGCTCGTTGTTGTGCAATTCAGCAGAATAGTATTGGCTCTCTCATTTTCCCTCCCTCCCCGTCTTAACATCCCCTCCTCTCGCCTGCTTGCTCCCTGGCCAGCCCGCTTACACTCTCTGTGTTCAGAGTGTCTTTAGCTGCTCTGTTCCTGGGAAAACCTATTGATGTATAATTCACAGCTTCCTGACTGGGGCAGAGGGAGAGATCACTTCACATCACATCATGGCCGGGTGTGAATGATGCTGAAGTGTGCTTGTGTGTGTGTGTGTGTGTGTGAAGTTGGTCCACATAGCCTGTAGTAAGAGACGCACTCAGGAGCAAGACTGATGCAAGCACCTGTGTGCATATGTGTTTTTATATGTGTGTGTTTGAGGTGGAGACACACAGTGTGTCGCTGCAGCTGTAATAGAAGTGTCTGGGTGAACAGCTTTTAAATGGAAGAGATCATCTCACCCTCTCTTATGTCCCACTCATCTCCCGTCTCTTGCTTATCTTTCCCTCTCTCCTCCCTTCTTCTCCGCATTATCCTGAAATGATTCCCTTCTGATATTTTCTCTCCTCTTCCATCTCCTTACTCTTCTTCCTCTCACATATCCCCTCCTCTCACCCAATCTCTCCTTCCCTCCCTCGTCTACTCTCCTTCTCACGTTGTCTTCCCCCTGCCATCCTCCATCCCTTCACCCATCTCCTCTTTTGCCCCTTTTTGCCTGCCTTAACACCTCTATACCCCCTTAATCCCTCGTCTGTCCTCTCTTGTCTGTCCTCACAGTGATCCAGGATGTGGACAGCTCCTCCCTGGAGGCTAACTACCAGAGCTTTGCCAGCCTGATGGAGCAGCGGCTGGCTGAGCTCTTCCTGGTGGCTGGCAGGCAGGGCTCTCGGATTGCGCGATCTCGGCGGGCCACCACTGTGGGGAGCTACACCGTGCAGGTGGGTGGGAAAAGGATGTTTGTGTGTCATTTAGTGTATAACAAGTGGTGATGGCAGGATTGTTTATGCTCATAAAAGAATCAGTTTACACAAGATGATGCAAGAGTTTCACCTGTGCAAGGTGTAAGTTTATGATATGGACTCAGGTTTGGATTCATTTGACCATATGTTGTCTATCCAGAAAGCCACTGGTTTCTATTTATCAATCAAGTGAACAATTTATCACTTGCATGTGTCCGTTAAACTAATCTTGTGCAATGTAGCTGAATGGGATCTAGTGAAATTTTTCTGGGGCTTCATAGAGAACAAACCACAAGTTGACTTTGCAGAAGCAACAGAGTCTACAGCCATGCTTGCAGCTCTGTGTGGTTGTACGTTCACTATGCACGGCAGGGATTTGTGCTAAATGCTAATGCCAGCATGGCAGCATGCTCACATGTTAACATGCTGATGTAGCAGGTGTAATATTTACCATGTGCATCAACCTAGTTTAGCGTGTTGGCTTGCTTACATGCATGAAAATACAGCTGTTACTCATGGGAGTGTCATTAGCTTTGCAGACAGTTGGTTATAAGCACATTCAAGACAGAATGAATTTCTGACCTCATTATGGTGCGAGATAAAAAGCCAGGAGAGAAATCTGTCCTCAGTGAACCATGAATGACCATATTTTGTGCCACCATATGTAGAGACTTAAAATAAGCTCATAAATGTGTGTATAGAATTGTATGGCAATCCATCTCATATGTATCAAGATATTTCAGTCTTGAACAAAATGGTGGGCATTCTGACCCACACCCAGTGCCATCACAAGGACCTTAATGCTGGAAGGATGGAGGATTTTTTTAAAAAAATATAAATCTTATGTCGTCTCTTGACATTTGCAGTATTGTTATGCACCAAATCACCAAGACAAATTCTGGGATCAGGTGAGGCTAATGATTAGCTTGAACTAACAAACTCTGGGCCATTAGTGAACATCCAGGACAGCTCCACATTCAGCACCCTGGACAGCACTGTTTTGTGAGCAAAGACAGTTTTGGAAACTCTCCTTCTTGGTGTGTTGAATAAAGCTTCATTGCCTGCAGACGAGTGCTCATAAATTAGATTGTCAGAAACATAAATTGAAAAAACACCCGTAAAATTGATTGTGGGAATTATTGCTGAAGTGATTAGTTGATTGATGCCTTTTTTAATCAATTACTTTTCAAGCAAAACTGCCAAACAAGCACTTATTCCAGCATCTTAATTTCAAGGATTTACTACTTTATTTTGTCTTATGTGAGAATAAACTGAATATCTGTGGGTTTTGGATTGTTGTAGAACAAAACCAGCAATTTAATGGCATCATGTTGGACTTGAACGAGAGAAATTGCCATGTATATTTTTCATTGTTTTCCAACATTTTAAAGACCAAACAATTAATCAGACCATTGAGAAAATATTCCGCAGAGCAATCGCTTATTACAATAAGCTGGTTGTAGCTGTAGAGCCATTTTTAAAATAGTTTCTTGTGTTAAAAAGGTTGCTGTGTGGGAGCACACTCCAAGTCTCGTCACGTCAGAGGGTTCTCAAAGCCAACCCTACTTTGCCACACAATCTCAGACCTCAAACATAATAAATAAATAGGCAAATTTATTAATAATAATTAGAAATTTGATTTGTATTTGATTTGTTTGTCCTGTTCTAGGGGAGTATGGTCATTTAAAATTAGGCTTTGTTAGCAGCAGATTGAGTTAGACGTGGGGAATAAAGATTTGGGATCGAAAGTATTTGAATTGCAGGTTCTCACAAGCACAAACGTCCAAAGGTTTGTGTGTATGTCATGTTCTGTATATGTCAACTCCGTGCCCAGTGTTCCATATTGTGCAAATTAAGACAGCGATTGACTTTTGCTGGGCTTTACGCCTTATACAACCTCAAGGTTTTATGGGAAGTCACAGATGACTAGCTTTATGGCTGCAGAAATGGAGGAGACTGGAACAGGCTTACGGCGAGGGGGGGTTCAGGGGGACGGGTTGCAGAGAGGGGAAAAATCATGCAGCCATTTAATACCATACATCCCTTCATTTTATGACAAAATCAAATTACCAGACTTGATTAAACTGTGTGATGTGTTCGTCAAATTAAAAAAAAAAAAGTGTTTGATGTATGATGAAAGGAAATTGAGATTTCAAGTGACTCAGTTATCCTCGAGTGTCTTCCCCAAGTGCTGTTATCTTGCAGCAAATGGTTCGTTATGATCAAAGCAGCCAAGCTGATTCGGAATTTTGATTGGGCCACTGTAGATGTAGCAGGGATTTTTAATCTGTTGGTGTGGACAGATAAAGGATTGTGTATTCAGTCTGGCTATAGATGTTATGTTGTGCTGATATTCTCAATGTTCAAAATAAACTATGATTCTTTTGAACAAATTACTCTACAGTGAATATATATAGTGGTATTTGTGTGTGGTGATAGAAAAAAGTTGTTTTTTTCTAGAAGAGCTTTTATCAGATTGAGATATTGGACACTTTATTTGTCCTCTTCCAGATGGTGAGCATGCGTCGACTGCCTGGTCCCAAGAACCCAGCAGAGATGACCTACTACGCCCAGTTGAACGGAGCACCCATCACTGGATCCAATGCTGCCAAGACCCTGAGCAGTCTGGACTCCCAGACCATGGCTCTGACACTGGGATACTTCGTACAAGTACAGGCTGAACGTAAGCTTGTTATCTTTCTGTACTTAGTTATGTTACATTATTATGTATCACATGTGTAAAGGATCAAGGAAGTCAGGCACAAGAGACAAGGGATGCACCATCTGTGAAATTATGTGCCGATACCAATATCCAATGTGTTTTTTGTTGTTGGTTTTGTAGTTATTTTTACAAGATTATATTTGAACTCATCATGGGAACGTTATAATTTACCTTGCCCAATACTCTTTTTTTTTTTTTTTTTGTCTTTTTACCAACGAGAACTAGAACGCATCACAGTGTGACTCAATCCAACTGTGGCAATTAGTTTGGGACACTAACTAGCTCACCTCCTGCCAAGTTCAACACAGATTTGTTGTTTAAAGGGTGTTATTGCCCCAGATGTCAGATTCCATGAGAGATACTTTAACCCTTTGAAACCTAGAGCAACATCACTTTTCTTGCTTCTGCTTTCAAAATGTGGGAAAAGAAATGGGAAAAAGTAAGAAATGTCCCACAAATTGAAAAAAAAAATACTAATAATAACAATAATGATAATAAAAGACTTAGAAAATGATTTATAAAAAACTTTATTATTATTATTATTATTATTATCTTAAAATTATGTTACAGAATTACTATAATTTTTAAGCACACTTTCCAGGTTATTTTCTTGTTTGTTTTTAACTTTCTTTCTTTTTTTAAAACATCTTTTTGCTAATTTCTTTTTGCTAATTTTTTGAGTCATTTTTTCGTTCATGCTCATTGTCTTCTTCCCATGATTTTAAAAGAAATCATTTGCTCAGGTTTCAAGGGGTTAATGTGGTTATAAACAAAATTATCAGGGCAAAGTGATGCAGCTCCATGGAAACAATGCTGTCAATAATGTCAATATGAATCCTTTGTTGTGGTGGACACAAATTGCTTCAACAGCATCTCGCAATGGGTGGCCGTCAACATGTTATTTAACACATCACGTGTCACTGCCGTGTAATGCGATCATATTATTCTAGCTTACTAGGAACTGAGGCCTACAGTGACATAACTACATCTAAGAAAAGGGAGAACATTACCATTCGCTAAATAGGTTTTTCCGACAGATACATGATGCTGAGAAATTGTTCGGCACATCTCTTTGTAAAATAAATATATATTAATGATAATGTTCTAAATCAATGCATAGTTTATTAAAATGAAAAATAAAATATACATTCTGCACTTCTCCCACGGTGATTTATACCAGCTATAGAAATAATTTGCATGAAATAGGACTCTTTCTGTTTGCCTTTTGCATAATTACACACATATTAATACAGATTTTTTTTCCCTTTTTTTTTTTTTTTTGCATTTAGCTATTATGCAAATGGTTGTGCACATATGTGTACAAACATATTTATCATAAATGCAGAGCCAACTCAAAGAGTGCATTCCTCATTTAGCAATCACTATAGAGACACTGCACTGCAGGAAAAAAATATTCCTATTTTAACTACACTTTTAGATTTATCAAGTGCAACAAGCTACACAATGTACACACCGTGACATTGTGTAGCTTTAAGGATTTCCTTACATTTCCATAATGCCCTGCAGTATGCATCCAATAAGCTTCAGAATATCAATACAAATTCAAAGTCACAGACTTAAAATTAAGGATTGTTTTTCCACACTTACCTGATGTTTCAGAAGGTTGCAGTTGGGTATATTATTGTATTAGATGTTTATATTGTTGCTGCTGAATGCTGATGAGGACAAAGTGTTCCCTCTCATCTCTTCTCCCTCACGTTTCCCCAGATTCTATAATTAACAAACTGGAGCGACACCAACAACCGTCAGCGGCCTTCACAGCTCCTCCTAACACTCAGGCTGAAAACTGAACACACAGTGTTCACAGTGTTCTTGTAAAATTCAGTTAGTTTGCCTTAAGAGGCTCCAGTGAAATAAACTGCATTAGTCCTTCAAGTGAGAGCACATCCCTTTGGCACTCTGCATTGTAATAGAGGAGCCCTGAAGAGGTGATTTTTATGGAAGATGTTCAAGTGGAAAACTTTAGGTTCAAATAAGTTTTTTATTTTGTACTTATAAGCATAAACAAGATGTAGATTTCAAGTCTTTTATAGCATTTCTGTCTTCAGTATGCAATGTTTATACAGTTGAATTGAATAGATGAGATTTTGGGAAATAAGGTTATTTGCTTCCTTGCTGAGAGTTTGATCAGAAGATTAACGACTCTCATGTCTGTGCACTAAATATGAGGCTACAGCCAGAAGATGGTTAGCCTAGCTTAGCACAAGGAAACAGTGGGAAGCAGTTGGCCTGGCTCTGTCCAAGAGTAACAAAGTCTGCCCCTCCAGCACACAGAAAAGACAAAAAAAAAAAACAACTAAAGTATGTGGATGATGAATGCTATTTCCACCATTTTATATATTTATATCAATCATAGAAATAACACAGTGTTATATAATATGTCATATCAGGCTCCACATTTATGATGAATAGTAATGTAAATGCTGGTAAATTGCCTTACTTAAATTTTCTTTAGACCTCATGCCTCATGATAGACTGCTATCGTATGTGCATCTTCACTAAAAAGAGCACTGTCTCTTACTGCCATATCTAATATTTAATATTTGATTAATTTCTTACATATTTATAGGTAAATGTTGATTTAAAAACATATTGATTAAATATGTTTTTTCCCCTACAAAACCCCCCTAAAAACTTGCTAATGAGTTCGCAGTATTTTTTCGGCCCTGAATAGTTTCTGCAGTCTTGCTTCACCTATCAGAGGGTCAGTAACCAATAAACTGTATGCATGCCTCCATGGTGAACGGAGAATCCAAAAATGTAGACAGATTCTGATTCTCTCACACAATCCATGGAGTATAATTCAAACCTTACTTATTCAGTGAGGTAAAATTACTGTTTTTGTGAATGGAGTCTGGCTTTGAAGAGAAAACAGAGTTCCATTCAGTTCCTGGTTGGAAAGGGCTTTCTGTTTGGGAAGCACTGTGCAGACGACTGGATAAATTAGACATGAATTATACTGCATGAGTGAAAGTTTGTAAATAGATGTTTTAATATAGTTTTAACGTCCCCTTTTACTTTATTTCATCAAGAATTTTCTCCATTTTTGGATTCTTTGTTCACCAGAGGCATGCAAAAAAAACAAAAAAAAAAAACAAACTCCAAAAAATCAACTCAACACGGGATAAATAATTGATATACAAATGATCATTAGGGGGTGAAGCATTCCTTTAAGCTTATTGCTATTGCTGTGGGCCACAGTAAAGATTAAAGGCGACTCAGAAAAGTGTTGTAACATTTTAATCAGCTTAGAAATGAGTACTGTAAATCTAACTGAAACTATAAAAGTGAGAGCGGCCATCCCCAGAGGAAATCACGCCCTCATTTGTACAGATAAAGCAAACCACATACAAAGTGTTTTAGTTTTAGCTTTGGATGTGTAAGAGGGCTGAACTTTCTTCTAACCAAGGCTAAGCTAAGATTACCTGCTGACTGTAACTCCATACACAGCATACAAACATGAGAGTGGTGTCAGTTTTCACATCTAACTCTCAGCAAGAAAGCGAATCAACATGTTTCATCCAAATGTCGAACTGTTCTTTGAACTGTGTACAGTTGCTGAACAGCGTGATCTGTGGTGGTGTGTTTGTAATCACTGGAAGGTCATTTAATGTCTAAATTACTGATACTGAGGAATAATATTTGTATGTTTGCAGCTGTGGTAAAGACGCCGCAGAGCAACCTGTGGATCATGGCCATTCTGACGCCTCTCTTCCTGTTGATGGTGGTGATCGGCATGGTGTCTTTCATTCTGTGTAAGAGGAACAGGGTCATCTTCAAAACTGGCGCCTTCAGGACCTTCAAAACCCGCTCCAAGGTAAGACGGTTAAAATAAATTGTCCAACTTTATCCCTTTCTCCTTCTGTTCCTTTCCATCTTCTTTTTTACTTTCTACTCTTTGTTCTTCCTGTCCTTCTTTCTTTCTTCTTCTATTCAAAATAATCAGCTGTTGCCTCACTCTTGTGGAGTAAAGTCTCACCCCAAATTGTTCGAACGTCACTGCTTCACCTCAATGTGTCCACAAGCCAATTCTGCGAAACAAAGATTACGTAACCTGACCCTGAAATGAGTGACGCATCACACAGCAAACTGATTGTGTTATGTTGTGTCTCCAGGTCAGAAAAATGTAATCCCATCTGTGAGGGCCTCACTCATTTGTTTCCCCGCTGCCCAATAGCCCATGGTCATTGCTAATCATGCATGCTTTGAAGACTAATCGGCCAAGAAGAAATGGGCAGGGCTCAGTGTACTGGAAGTGAACCTTAGGGTAATGTTGGCCCTTTCACAATAATAGTGCTCGCTCAACATCAGCTCATTTGAGGTTAAATAAAAATCAATCATTTCCAGTGAGCATGTGTGGAATAGATTGCCACCAGCTGGTTTGATCAGGTTGGATTGTTCTTCTGGACACAGCGCAGTGCACGACGCCAGAACAACAGCTGCTTGTGTCACTGCAGCCAGTGAAGTGGTAAACAAGCAATAAGCCGGCCAGCCTCATTTGTTCTGAAGAGGCTCTTGATGTGGCTCGGCTTTGTTCAGAATTCCACAATCTTGAAGTGTGTTTCACATCTGATATCCTGATTAGACTTCCACTCCAGTGAGAATTCCTGTCATTGGCTGCACATTCACTCTGGTTGAGGTCTTATTCAGGTCAAGCTGTTCACACAAACTTTTGATGCCCAGCAAAGGAATCTCCCTAATGTTATGAATAAACCAAAACACAGAATATTTCTTACGACTTAAAAGCTTTGACCATCAGTGAAATATTCCCTCCTTGACTGAGCAGTAGTAGAAAGAACTCTCTCTACAAATATCTGCACAATGTTTCTGAAGCTCATGATGGGGCAAATAATTATAGCTATTTAGCCTGAAATCAGTATATACCCATAATGCAGTGCTGTTCTGTGTAAGAAAACCAAAAGCGCAGTAGTAAGATGAGTTGATGCCATAGTAACTGGTGTTGTATGTGTAGCTGTAAACTGGGAGTTCTCACCATCTTTATGATTTACTGAATTTGATCAAATTTGAATATGTTAAAGGGACAATTTACCCCAAAATCAAATATACATATTTTTCTTCTTACCATGGGTGATATATTTATCAGTCTATATTGTTTTGGTGTGAGTTGCAGAGTGTTTGAGATATCAGCCGTAGAGATGTCTGCCCTCTCTCAAATATAATGGCACTAGGTAGCACTGAGCTTGTGGTGCTCAAAGTCTAAAAAATACATTTGAAAAACTCAACAGCAATGTCTCTTTCCAGGAATCATGACCCGGTTGTTAAAGATAATCCAGACCTTAACCCTACAGGCCCGAGCAACGCATAGTGCATCCAAATTCACACCTGTTCTTCTCTATGGATTTTCTCCGCAACCGTGCGTCATAGCGAGAAGCCACGCATATCACGTGAAACAACGGAATCGTAGCTTTCCGAGAAGACCTTTTTAAACCAAAAAGGTTTCGCCAATATGACTACCCTACGAGGCGGAAAATTGGGCACCTCGGATCAACTCGCCAATCCGGCTCTGTGTGTCTAAACACTTGCAGCTTGCCTGCAAAATGGCCCAACATTCGCCAAAAATCTGGCAGTGTAAAAGGGGCTTTTGTGTAGGCACAATTACAGCTAGTATTATATGTTAAGTTGAACTAGGAAGTTGGTCTGTAAACTGTAGGGAGACTCTCAATGAACGTCCATAACCTGCAAGACAATGGTCATGTGACCGTGGGGGTTAGGGTTAATCTGTTTGTGTGTTTGCTGCCAGCTGACCACTACTCACTGTGCAAGCTATGACGTTATCTCTAGACCACACTGGCTGTGGGTCTGACAATGTTCCTCATGTAGTTTTAATTAAAAAATGCATCAGTGGATAAACTTCACAGGGTTGTTTTCTTTGTACATTCAGGCATTCTAACAGAGCTGGTCTGAGTCTTTAGCTGTCACATTGAATAATTTGAGGGGAAAACACATTAGTGAGCCACACTATTGCAATGGGTGATACGTTCCCTTATTACAGTACCATGAACATGTGCATTTAGTTACTTAGTTTAGTTTATTTTGAGGCAATCCCCACAAACACCATCATGCTGCCATAACTACAACTAGAGCACCAAATGTTTATTAATCTCACGTTGCCAGACCTATCTCCGGAGCGCTGTGTCAGCACCACAGAAAGGTCTGGTCTTTAGGGGAAAAAAATGCTCTGGGTTGTTTGCATTTTCTAAACCAATCTAAATTGTCTTGGGCTGCTCTAAGCCCAGGATGCAGGGATGGTGTCCTTGCAAAATGGTTGCTTGCAGATAGTGGAGGGAGTGGAGAATGCTGGCTGAAATAGATAGCCAATGGCAGGGTTATACCCACAGTTTGGGTATAAAGAAAAGTGTTTTAATCCACAGATGAAAACAGTCTCCAGCAAATGCACAATTTTCTTTTTTTTCTTACGTCTTCTTATGTCTTCAGTAAGAATCAGTGGGTTTGGGCCTGACTGGCAAAAACAATGTAGGGAGGTTGAAAAATTTTGGAGAAACAAACTAACTTGTTGGTTTTGGTTTATTCATAGGATTTGTTGACAATAATTAAAAAGAAAGAAAACATCACATTTACCTTTTAAAACCTGTCTAATTATCTGACTGCTCGTGTTTCTTGCCCAACCATACGTTGTTTTAGCTATTTCACAATCTATGCAGAACCCAGCTATTAATTTGGTGAGTATGGTGTTAGTAACACAGAGAAGAGTGATGGGCAAACTATGAAAATTGGATGCATCCTATCCTATCCTATCCTATCCTATCCTATCCTATCCTATCATTTTGCAATCTCCTCTGTTCTGTTCTGTTATTTTATCAGCCCCTCCCTGACCTTGTCCCTCTAACTCTCTTCCTGTTTAGACCTCATATCGAAGGGAGGGCAGTTACCACCACCAGGTATTCACTAGATTCTGGTTGGGTGGATTACTGACTGACTAAATTAATGCAGTAATGAATGAATGAGTTACTGCAGTGTTTGCTGGTTTTGACTGACTGATTGTGTTGAGCAACTTTGTATGTGCTGCCTGTCGCTGTTGCTGGGTAAATCTGTGCATGTGGCTTCTGTGCTGTGGACATGACTTATTCCACCATCCTCATTGGCTACGGGAGATCAATAGAGGGAGAGAGGAGGGGGTAGTGAGGAAAGGTAAAAAAACAAAAACTATAAAAGGGGTGTAAAAATCACAAGCACATTCCTTAAGATTTAAATTGTTTGGGTTGGAGTCGATTGGCTGAATTAACAAGGACAGGCTAGCTCGTAAAAACAAGCAAATGAGCTGAGTTCTGCTGGCCGGGAGAAGCCATTTTTAAGCGGGGCTCATAAACATGAATAGTGGAAGGGAAGCTCAAAACCTGCGAACCAAACCAATCTATTTTTATTTTGTAGCATCCATAAAAAGTGACTCAAGCTTGTGTCATCAGCCGAGACTGCCTCTCTGCCAGTTCCTTTCCCTTTCAAGCCAGTCGTTTTATCCTCTCAGATGAAGCCACTCTCATCCCACAGTGGCTCAGCAGGAGCCCTGCACGGACCCCCAACCCAACTCTTTTTTCATCCGAGGTTCTCCACTGAATTATGTACTTTATCATGGCTAGACCCAAAGCAGAGCACTGGCCACAGACAACAGATTAAAAAAAATGCTAAAACGCTTTGAATTACAAAGAACCATGCAGAGGCCGTCCCTGTGGTTACTGTTGCTGTGGTGGAGCATGTCAGCTGATCTGCAGGTTATTTTGGGCCAGTCTTTCCCATCCTCATCTCCCAAGAGGCAAAGTGAGGTGAGCAAAGGATGAAGGAATTGGCAGGACATTTTTGTAATGGAGAAAATGGAGCTAATGTTACAGCACAGCAGGGTGTAAACACCCTGAGTATATGTACATGATGTGTCTGTGTTGTCCCTGCTCGACTGTATCGGCTCATACTGTGGTATTATATTAACATTAAGTTTCCAAGCTCTAAGGTTTTATTTGCTTTACAATCATTTGTAAACATTTAACATCACTTATGTAGTGTTTCATGAGAGAGCGCATCAAATATTAAAGAGTCCTGAAATATGTGATTTCACAAGTGGTGCCGTGAGGCTACAATCACTGTTCTTATCCACAGTGGTGTTTACCCTCTTCCAATCCCAAACAGTGGCATGCATGAGCAAATGAGATAAATATTTCACACTGGGATTACGTTAGGGAAGAGCTTGTGGCATTGTGGCAAACTGGAGTTAAGTACTTCTAGCTGATTAAAGCAAAGGTTAAAATGCTTTCAAGTCTATCTTAATACAAGTCTCACGTGCCTACACGTGCTTGGAAAGAGTTAGTGGTCGCTGTAATTGGTCCTACTGTCCTCTTCATTTTCCAAAGTTTCTGTCTTTTTAGTACACAGTTCCCTCTCTCTGTGTTGCTCATCAGTGTTGAGCTGAGCTGCAGGGGAGGCATAGTAAAACAAGGCAACTGTAAAGACTGTAAAGTTGTAAGATGCTTCCTTTGGCTTTAGCACTTTAATTTTGATTGGGCCGTATCAGAATGCATTTTTGCACATAATGAGCACTGTGGATTTCGACCGCAATTTCTTACACCCCATATCCCTGGGAAGTGATTAATTTGGTTGCAGGTGCAGAAAAAAGCACCCTTTGGACCACACCCAGCATCACTCATTGATGTAGTTGATTGATTGTATGTAAGGATTGACAACACGTCTCCACTTTCTCCCACTGAACAAAAATGAATCCAAAATATCCTGATATGGCAGCTGCCACCTTTGTCATTTGGAGCCACATTCTGCGCAGTAGCGATTGGGAAGGGGAGCTGCAGTGTCTAGTTGCCGCCCATACACCTGTCTGCCACAGTCATAAGCAGTGACAATGATTGTGAGCACACCGATTGGTGCACACAGCTGTCAAATATGACAACACACCCCCTATTTACAGCATTGAATAACCAATTAAATCCAAACTTAAAAAAATATATCAACGTGAGAAGAACTATCTAAAATGACAGAGACCATCTTTGGGATTTTTTTTTTTTTTTAGTTTGGTCCATGTCCCATCCACTAACATGAAGGGAGCGGGGTTTAGGACCTATGCTGCAGCCAGCCACCAGGGGCCGATTGAGATGTTTTGGCTTCACTTTTTTGCAAAATCTTTATACTTTATACAGTCTATATATGAAATAGACTTTCCCTTTTTGACTAAAGAGGGCAGTTAAACATTGCTTTTGAGCCTGGTGTTGAATTATCCTTTAAATTAAATTTGAAAAAATGTGAACTTATCCTTTAAGCTCTATGGCCCCATCAGCACCGGGTAACATGTGACCTGTGTCTGGGTATGTTATCTGGATAATGATATCCATTCAATACGCCTAAGCATTTACACCTCTTACTATTAATAAGCATGTTTTACAGATCATGTTTTGTCTTAAAATAGTCACTTTGGTGGGTGACTGCATTTTGTGTCACTATCTTGGCAGGAAAAACAGTGATAGGTCATCAAAAAACACTCAGGCTTGGTGCCTATAAAGCTGCTGGAAACACAGCAATGACTCGCTAAATGACAACCACTGACAATTGACAATTGTTTGCCAGTCTACAAACAGTGGTCTGCAGCTTGGCAGACATCTCGCCCAGGTGACACGCCATCCACTATCCCCTCCTGCAGGTGACAAAGTCAACTCATACACTCGGTCACTTTAGAAATGTTGATATGAAACATATGAGACATGCAAATGTAACTTATCTGTGGTTTGCAGAAACATACCAATCCAACATTTACCCCTGGAAACTGATCTCAATATGGAAATTAGGGGCTGGCAGACTTGTGAACAAACAGCGCATGACATCATGTGAATACTAACCAGACCTAAGCAAAATAATAGACTGCATCAAGTTGATCTACTGTGTGCATTTGTGTGAACTGCTCCCATCCCACTCGGCAATCAGTCACCTTGCAGATAAAGCAGCTGATCAATACACTGGTTTATATTAGGTCTGCATGTGTGTTTAAGCATTAAAGAGAGATTCTGCAGAGTCTGACTGACTTCATCACTCTGCAAGTCTGCTGTGCAGCTGGAACATTCTTCAAAATGGCTTTTCCTCCCTCTGTGCCTTCTTGTATAGGCATGAAAGCCTCAGATAGCCGGCTTCTGTGTGGAGTACAATAGAGGTGGAATCAGCAAAAGTCAAGGCAATCCATTTTTCATTTGTAAGGTGTTCAATGAAAGTACAATGCAGTGGCTGCCATTTAAAGGACTCGAGGTATTTAGCATTTTGCTGCATCATGCCCCATACCTGCCCCAGGAGGAGTTTATCTAACCGCTGCAGAGTCATGCTGATGTGCACCCCAGTCTACCCTGCTGTGTGTCTTATTTTACTTCTAAAATGTGCCCACTCTTCAGGCCGTTTTTTTGCATGCAGCTCTGTGGTATGCTTCCACTATTCGCCCTGCTAGAGCTGAATTTAAATCAATATGGCCACAGGGGGAATAGAGCATATCTCGTCCATCTGCTGTACCTCATCAAGCTGCTGTTGGCTGTTGCTCTGAGTTAAAATTAGACAAGAGGAGAAACTTCTGTGTGATAGTGCAGGCAAGGAAAACAAGTGCAGATAATTTGGCGGTGCAGCAGGGTCGTGCTCGCAGTCACTTCACATGACATCTTTCAGTGAAAGAAATGGCTGGGCCCGTGTTGCCATCTTTCTCTCTTCTCTCCTGCTCTTTTACTCCGTCACTGTTCTAAATTGACGTGGAGAAAACCGCCATCCATCTCTGACAGGCTGATCAGAGGTTCACGCCGTTCCACGAGCCGTGTCCACAGCCAAAGTCTTCATTAAACTGAGCTGCTCACAAAAGATGAAAGATGGCGATTTGTTAAGTCAACATGCTGTCAGTAGACAGTGAAGGAGAGGGAGAGGTGGTGGTGGAGATGGGGGGAAAAGGAAGAAGAGGCAGGGATAAATAGGAAGGAAGGATATGTGAGTGTGAACAGAACAGACAGAGAAAGAGAGAGACCTTGAGCCAGCGCAGTAAAATACAAGTCGTGAAATGTCAGGCGCACTTTTCAAGGTTACACCCCTGGGCCCTGTCATTTCTGAGAATCCATACTGTCTCCATGCATGACGGCCATTACCCACCAGCTACTAAATGACGCATCTTTTATAGTCAATGTGCAGTAACCGTCAGGTCATCACTGTCAGTTCAACACCCCTGACACTATGTCTAATGTTTGCTCCTCAATAGTCCATACACATAATGCATATTGGTGGAGGGATATATTTGGAGCATTTTATTCACCGCCTCCCTCCTCCCTCGCCTGCTGCCCTTTGTTCGCTCGTCATAAATACACACACACACGCACACCCACACACACACACACACACAGCTAAACTCCTCCTCAACCTGGGAACAGCACGAGGCCATAGGCAAATGAGTGTTTGCACTCTACATACATCTTTCACACGATAGAGTCACAGCTGTCAACATACATCACTTTAGTGGGTAAAAGGTGCACGCACATTCACGCTCAATCCGTATATTCATGCCACGGTAAGAGGGCCAGTCCCCACTCTCTCTCTTTCTCTCTAACGTTTGTGTGTGTTCTATATGTATCAATTTCCCGAAACTCATCCACGGCTGCAGCCACGTGCACTGGAGCTAGTTAATGGCACAGCGGTGTGTATAACTGATGAATTATTAACCATGCTGTCAGCCGGATGCCCACGCTGCCTAACCTCACATGCACTCAGAATTTAGCATGCATCATCAAATGCATTAGGCGTCCCATTTCAGAGCCGCTCAAAATAGAAAAGGGGAGGCAAAAAAAATCAGGGTTTCGTCTGCTTTGTTGTGTAACCTAAAAAGGGTTTTCTCTCCTTTTCCCCCCCTCGTTCTCTATTCCGTAAATTGAAAGGCATTTAGCAATACAAAGAATGTGTCCAAGCCTGGGAGGCTTTAGCAAAACGCATCTTCTGCTGCCTTTCTCTCTTTGTCTCTTTATGCCAAAACCCCTGACTTCAAAGGTGCTGTTAAGCTTTATTATTTATTTCTTTTCTGACTTTTTCATTATGCCAGCCGTGGTGTTCACTGACTGATAAAAACTGGTTCCGGGAGGGAGGTTCATCCAATTACCTTTATCTGAAATGGAAGCAACGCTTATCTGGAGGTTTTTCTTTAATATTCAGGAGACCATGTCATGTTAGCTGTAAGCAACTCTGTCATCCGTTCAGCTGTCCAGCACTTCAGCTGGGCTGAAAATCTAAATGCTACACTTTGAAGGACCTGCTGCTGATCAGATCTGAGGCACAACAGACTTAATCCATTTGTTGCTTTTTTGTTGCTGTACTAAAAGGTGGTTTGGAATGTGTGTTGTTTTTTTTTACCCATTCAAATGAACACAGTCCCGAACCTGTAGATATTCACTCGCTTGGGGACAGGCCTTCCCCGCTTTTCTACGGTTCGGCCAAAATCTGTGAGAAACAGGAAACCTGTGGTGTGAAGCCAGCTAACGCCACACAGCAGGTTAATATTCATAAGTCCAACTAGGCTGTGATACATTTTTACCAAAAATTCATCAAATAGTTGGAAAAATTCTGACTCCAAAAATGGTGACCTCAGCTTTCTTTAAACACAGTGCTCACTTACTGCCAGTGATAAAAAACAAAACAAAACAAAAAACAGTAAAGTAAAAACACATCAATGTAAAAATAAATTGTCAAATCATTCATCAGGAAGAACTGTCAGTGTTCTACTATTATATAAAGTGTATTTGATTTGTTTTTGGCTGATATTTTAGTATATCCACAGATAGATGCATAACAGTTCACTTGAATACATATATGTAGGTATGTTTAAAGATGGCATTCCATCATGCTGTAAGCACAACTGCATTTCAGTCATTAGAGATAAGTGAATGTAGTAAATATAATTGTTTATCACAGATTACAGGTGTACAGATTAACAGATGATATGTGATATTAAGATTTGACTGAAAGACTCTACAGGGATTTTTATTTACGAGGTGTCTGCCCTGAGCAGCAGCAAGATAAATCTCCTCATGGAGTCCAGATACTTTTGGTGGTAGTGGCTGATGACTCTACTGAGACTGATGGGGCTGATGAGGCTGATGAGTCTGCAAAGACCAGGCGGTGATAACAGGTGGAGCCTGTGCACAACTGCAGCATGAATGTTGAAACTGTATTTTCACAAAGCAGAAAGGTCATTGATTCAGCTTGTCACATTGCCAGTGGCTGGTTTTAGAATGTGAGGTATACCACCTATCTCAGCAGCCAATCAAATTGTAGCAAAGTCAGCTGCTCAAGTCGGTTACAAACGATTCGCTGTTTTGTTAAAGCAATAACAGACGGCTCCAAATCCTCAACCCTCCTGTTTTTAAAAAAAATGTTTTTGACATTTTCGCTGCTTTTTGCCATTTTTTGTTGAGAAATTGTTATTCAGCATTTTCTCAAAATATCTTGGGAAATAACATTCACACTATGTGCATCTGTCCACTATTGTGTGCTTTGATTGTTGAATTTATCTTGTGGCTCCATACCATTTTAAAACTCTCTTACCAACATTAGCTACAGTTCACTGTACTTTGCTTTGCTCTTTGGAAACATACATCATGGTGCTGAATGTATTTTGTGGCTGCTTTATCACTCATTGCTCTTTATTGTGGCATATAAATTACATTGATTTACAGTATAGCACTTACCAGCCTGTGCTATGACGTAAAGATGCAAAACTGTACTGTACTGTGGAATTCGACTGTATCTTGTGTTGCCTTTTGCTGTCTTTGCATGTGCTGTATGTCCCCAAAAATGCTGCTTGTTTTAATGCAAGCAGTTGCTTTTTATCAATCCGACAGGCAAACTAAAAACAAAAGATCTTAACACAAAAACATATAATTTCTGAGTTATTCTGAAATAGATAAAAGCTGTAACAACTGAGTGCATC
The DNA here is from genome assembly GCF_041903045.1 of Epinephelus lanceolatus. NCBI lineage: Eukaryota > Metazoa > Chordata > Actinopteri > Perciformes > Serranidae > Epinephelus > Epinephelus lanceolatus. Next base: position 37,075,878 of record NC_135738.1, on the reverse strand, counting down.
TTTTTAGCCTATTAGTTTGTTATCTCCAGAATTCAGTTCCTGATTGGATTGATCTAGAAGCTGCAGTAGCTTTGATCTTCAATCAAGGGTTTTCTGACTCCTTGTTTGTGTTTTCCTTTTTCCTGCCAGCCTGTCCAGGGCTTTGACTATGCCAAGAAGCACATGGGTCGAACAGGTGATGAGGCCATCTCCGTTACCAAGGAGACGTTGGTGCTGGGGCTGCCTGTACGAGATGCTCCGCTGTCACTGTCATTGGATAAGAAAGTCCATCAGGATGGGACCGCCAGCAAGAGGCCTCCATCTGCTGACATACACAAAGGAGGGTAAGGCAGTCACTGGCTTTGCTTGTATACGCTATTATTTGTTTGTTTTGGATCAGTATAGTAGTTTATAGTAGTACGGTAGATCACAATTTGAATTGATATGTCAGATATGATGAAGTTTGTTTTTTTAGGTATTATTTGTAGATCAGTTTTCTAAGAAACCCTTGACCTGAATTAATTCGGTTGTGGACATAACATAACATTAGTTCTACCAGACTTTATACCGTCTGTTATTAACCATAAAAGTGTTGGCAAAGTGTTTCCTTCTGGTACACATGGGTCTAAATAAGCATTTGTTTGTTTTGTCAGTTGTGTTTCTGGCTGAATGTTACATTCAATGTTCGTGCTCCTTTTACCTCTGTTTTGGTCTCCACCTGTGAGACGTTTCTGTTTTTAGCTTGGCAGGTAGTGTACTACAGTAGATTCCAGAGCTTTTTCATTGAGATTAGCTGCTTGCTGCTGAACTGAACCAAAACACTGCCGTTGTGGCCGTAAAACTAAAACTATTCACTAAAAAATATGATAGCGTTCCGTAGAGCTGCAGTCAGTGGTAATTCTGTGTGTTTGTCACTACTGACACCTTTCATGTCAGACATAGTCACCATTATTCATATAAATATATTAATTTACACAATGTTAAAGCTTTTTTAAATTAATACTAACCAAAAACATTGTGATTGGTGTCAGATTTGAAATCCAAATATTGTTTGCCATGATTTCGTATTGAAACAGAACAACAGCCCTAAACTGTTCCATCACACTGCTGACATCATGATATATTATGCACTCTAAATGTGGATGTTTGGGCAAAGCCTGCTCATTGAAGTCATCCATTTGGCCCGTGATTCAGCGCAGGTAGAGGGCTGAAATAATGAGCTGATCAGACAGACTGTTCCCAGCTGGAGGGCTTGTGAAGGGGAACCACAAAGTTCTGGAACAGCTGTTCCAGTCAGTGAACAAGCCGGCGACACAACCCTGAGCTTTTCAGCAGGACCAGACATCAATGTTTGTGCATCACAGTGTTGAGCTAGAGAGAAGCCAACAGTAAGCAGTGCAGCCTCTGACAGATTGACTTGATCTGAAGATAAGTCCAGTGTTAACAAGAAGCTGTTTGGAAACAGTAAGAATACAAAAAGCATGTATTTACATGCAAATCCTGTCGGAACAAATGACTAGGTTTCAAGAGCTGTTGATTTGAACAGTGCTGAGACTGGTACACAGACCAAAGGAGAAGTTAAGGTGTCTCTTAGAGCAATTCAGCATGAATAGATAATTGCAACAGTAATTTTGAGCTGTTAACAGCATAACACCTATTTGAGCCGTGTCTGACACACATCTCCGGGTGGGCTGGAGGGATTTCCTTCAAGCAGAAAGAGGCCGTGAAATATAACAGGTTATGATTATATATGTAAATAACTGTGTCTGCCTGTTCTTCACTGATGAACAGGATGCAATCAGCATGGGGAACAGATTTTACTGCAGATTTGACACCAGAGATTTAAGCTAGAAAGAGACAGAAATGATCAATAAGTTTTGTCTGTAAGAACTTGCTATGAGTGAGAGGGTTATCACTGGCATTGATTCAAACTACCAGTTTAATTGACGCAAGCCTCATGATAGATCTGCTGGACTCAATGGAGCTAGCTGTGTAATCTCATGTGAACACAGAATGACCACTGCAGTGTCATTTCCATTATATATCATAAATATTGCGCTGTCTATCAACTGTTAGTATGTGTTTAAACAGCCTTAGCCACTGTAGCTGCTGTGGAAAAGCTGCTACATCATGTCCAATATGACTGTTCAGAGAAAGTGAATGATCAGTTTTAGTGAGATGTTGGGAGAGACACGTAAAAGTCTGTCTCAGTGGGGTAGGAGGATGGACTATTTGTAATGGTCAATACCTAAAAGCGAGACATTTAAGAAATGTAATTGAATATGAAAACATTATTTAGATATAGATATCTGAACAGATGTAAACAGCATCATAATATTTGCTGCGATTGTCTTATTTTCATCTGTTGCCCAGCTGAGAAAATTTGTCACAGGTGTCATTCCACTTCTTCCTGGAGTCGTAAAAAATTAAAGACGCCATAATCAGCAGATATAACATTCGACTAGGGATGGGCATCTTAAGTAATGTCCATATTTGAGTACTCGCTTTAAAATATTACAGAGTACTCGCAAAAATTTTAATGTAAGAATAGGGTCAGAAATGAACACCCAAGCAAAAATGCAGGTTGGGGTTAAGTATGACCCACTGTGCTGCACGGACTGTGTAGACTGTGACACACACATTTAATGTTGCATAGCTTGCACTGCACATTCATTTCATTTATTTTGCCACAGTCCTTCAAAACATCCCTCTTATGCCTGGTTGCCATTTGGCCTGTAATGTTAGAGCGCATTATACCTGACTGAAAGTGTTGAATGTCCTATGCAGATCTGTAATGTTTGCTATATTGATCTGTGCAGACATCCATAAATAGCAGTTAAAGAAGCATTTCACTGCTGGAAAGATGTTCTTTTCATCAACCTGTGCCATCCATGCAGTAGAGAGATACAAATGCTTTTGAAATTGGTGCTCTAGGACCAAAGAAAGTAGAGGAAAGGGGGCTGTGGCATCCACTTTTGCTCAAGAGTTAGAAAACGTTCAACTACCAGAATCCACTGTGCTGCACCGGACAAATACAGGAAACACTATGGTGCCCACTTCCTGTTCACAAATTCTTATACAGCCAAACAGTGCAGTGAAAAGTGCTGGATCATATTTGAATAGCACAGTCAGCTTCTTGATCTCCTGATCTCAAGGATGCCAAATCTGAATTGTTCTCAAATATCTTGATTTGCTTCTTAACTCATTGTGTTCGCGGTAGTGGGCATACCAAAATGTCGAAGTACAAAGACACATGAGCAGGGAGATCTCCTAAAATGGAGGGAAGTTTACCACAGTTCATGTGAGTCGGTTGATTACTCTGTATGTTGAATGAATGATGTCCAAGTCGAGTACTTGAATAGGCTACTTATGCCCATCCCTACTCGCCACAAAGGTATCCGTTAAACATAAACATCCATACATCGGTTTAGAAATCATATTAAAAAGATGCTCCTCATAACCTCAGATCTTATCCCACATTAATCATCTCAGCATCAAAGTAATGTCTGTGCAAAGTCTGAAGTTTTGTCATATTCACAATTACAACGAAGCAGTTGTTGGCAAGGAGAACCTTAGATCTCAGACCCCCTCCCCCTCGCCCACACATTTTTAAATATGTGGATGATGTGGAATTAGATGGTTTCTTGCTGCCAAATTCTGCACCCTCGACTGACTCTCAGGGGGGAAAAAGACTGACAAATCCATTAGATAGTGTGCAGATAATTATCTACAAGAGAATAATTTGTCTTCAGATGAAACAAGGCTGATGTCCCTCTGACCCAAACAGTAATGAGTCAGTTGAGAAGCAAATGTGGTTTTAGTGTTGCCACTTTACTTTTACTGTAAGAACTAGAGTACAGAGAAGATTTGAAACTTCATTTAATTTAAGTTATAGTTATTAGAGTTGTTTTGAAACCTCTGATTTTACAAAAAAAAAGCCAATCAGATAATGACCTGAACTATCAACTAAACAGACATGTCCTCACAGGCACTGAGAGGCTGAAGTGGAAAGGACAGGTGTACTGGATACTTTACTGGATATTGTATTTCAAGATAACAAATCTGGATGATGAATATTATAAAATTTAGGTTGCATCTGACTGCTGCTAATCTCCATATTTTATGTAATTTTTCTCAAAGTGGCATTTAATTTAGCGCTGAGTCTTTCCCATATATTTTATCCGTCTTTTTCTACTATTCAATGTTTTCTGCACTAATCTTCTTTCTCTGTCTCCTTATGCATGAGCGACGAATATGATTTGTAACCATCTGTCGTAATCACACACTTTTAAATGTATTTACCAAAATGTGAAAAACAATCTTATTCCCAATAGACTTCACAAGGATTATGAGTTCTAATCTGCCTATTTAATCGGTTCTACACATAAAATAGAAAACTGTTTTTTTGTTTTTTTAAACTTCCATTCCCAGACGTTTTTTTACTAGAAGATACACCCACGCACCCACCCACGTTCAATGGTGACATCTTTCCTTCGGGAAGTTTGGAGTCATAAATGAGATGCATCATGCCTCCTCTCACCAAAATGCAAATTCAGTAAGATGCACACAAGACAGTGCCTCATATTTATATACCGCTAAACGAAAAATGAATAGAGGTGGGATTAGTTGTGCTTTGCTTCTTGAGGATGATAAACACATGTATATTTATAACCCTGGCTATAGCCGTGCCAGAGTGAGCCATTCAGTGTAACAATGATGACAGTGTAAAATGCTGGAAGAGCCTGCATAGTGCGATAATCAGCTTTGCTAACCTGTATATATGCACACATCTATCTTATGGGGAGACATTTTTTCAAAGAAGGTATCATAGGTTATTCTACTACCTTGGTGTACACTAATGAGGAAATGAGGCAGTGTCTCATCCTCTAACCACTGCAGAATGGAGTGGAATTTGATGAGAGGGGAAATTTCACACCAAAATAACAAAGGATCATTCTTGGACTTTATAGTGGGAACTGAAAAGAGGACAAAACGTCTGAAGTTTTTCTTTCTTCACATGCACAGGCTGAACAGGCTCAGTGCTCTATATCAGAAGGAAAAATTTAGATAAGAAAAGTGCTCATGGCAGTCAAGATAGATGAGTTGGACAAGAAAAGAAAACTAAGGCTGTGTCTGAAATTACTCCCTCATTCACTCTTTAACTACCCCCTGTTTATATTGGATACTCTGGTAAACCACAGACTGTAAAGATAATGGAAGTAGCTACCATGATTTCACCCACTGGTTTGTGGACTCCTGTTTAAAAGCCTCAAGTTCAGCATTTTGGCTGTCTACTTTTTTTTTGTTTGTTTGGAGCCAGAAGTGACTACATTTGGGTGAGAGGCTGCTGAGGACACTATCCGCAGACATTCTGTCACTTAAAGCTTTTTGCCCTTAATTATGCGTAACTTTAAGCCTTAAACAAATGTAAACAGGTGAAAAATATAAAAGAGACCAAAACTGTTTTTTGCACCAGGCTGTAAACATGTTAATTTCTGCTGTAAAGTTGGACATTTTAACATGGGTGTCTATGAGGAGGGACTCATCTCTGAAGCCAGCTTCTAGTGGCCATTAGAGGAATTTCAATTTTTTGCACTTTGTGTTGGCTTTATTTTTCAGCCCTAAAGGTTGCTGCCTGTGGTAAAATGAGATTTCAGACACTTGGATGGCCTTAGTTTAGCATGTTATCATGCTAACGTTTAAAGATTTGCATTAGACACAAAGTACAGTTGAGGCTGATGTAATGTCTTCATTTTTGCAGGTGTAAAAAATCATATACTCCCTGCCTAGTTGTCAAAATAGATAGATTGCAAAACCATAGCTGTCAGAAATCATCTCCATCATATTCTGCATTGCATTGAGTCTTTACGCTGTTTTATTTAAGTATCCAAATTCTGAGAGTGTAAATACAGTATGTCCACTATATAGTACCCGCAAAAATTCAAGGGAATGAAAAAAAGGGGTGTTCATGGCGTCTACACTGCTTTCTGCTCACAATCCCACAGTGCAATGCAGAGCATTTTACAGATGCAGAAATTACTGTTGTGCATTTACATGATGATGCTTAATGATGATGACTAGTAAGTGTCTGAAACCCCAATTTACCACTCCCTATAGAGTAAACTATTGAACGTCATTATAGTGAGTAGTAAATAAGTGAATGAGGCATTGATTCTAAACACAAACATGTTCTGCCAACAGACCATTTTCACAGCAGACATTTTAACTGTCATAGTAGGAAAAGCACAGGTGTTACTCATAACATTAATGATGGCTTCGCACTATTCAAGCATCCCAATGAGTCATGACAGCCTTCAAATGACTCAGCATGAACACCAGGTCCCTGAAAGTGAAGCAGCAAAATAGATTTCAGCCATCATTTGATCATTTACACGTGTGCTTTTCATACTATGACATGACAAATATCCTCTGTAAAGAGGAAAAAGGCAATGTTTTGCTGCAAGCTATGAATACACACATGAACACAGCCAATAGCGCTCCACTAAACATATGTATTACTCTATCGTTCATCGTCCAATGAATTGCTTTCCACACTTTAAATAAATGACACTACTTGAACACATATTTAATTATTTGCCAAAGAGGTTCACGGTTTGACTTCACATACTGAGATACATTTCTGCTTTATGTGCATAAAAAAATATTTAACTAAATATGTTGGTGTGTATATGTTTCCCACACCATCACATGGTAACTCAAATATAGTAAAATAAGATTTGACATCCCCTATAATCCAATTTAACTAATAATATGTAGTTTCCAAAAACATATTGTCCATGACTCTGTTACACCAAGAGATATCTGTCAAATCAAGTGTGCTATTGTCTCGACACAATGGGAGCGATGTGATCTGCACTCTCTGCTTCAAGATGCTTGTTGACGACCTAAAACAAGTGAAACCCTGTTAGGAACAGCAGCAATTATTTTGGCTGCAGATTGTTCACTTGTCTGAGGTAAGAGAAAGGTGCAGGCTGAATGCTAACCACGGGGGGAAGTAGAGGGATGGGAGCATTCATTCTGCTCACTGCATCCTCCAGAGAGCTACAGTGTGCGAGGCACAAAAAAAAAAAAGAGAAGTAGAATGAACATTACTTTCCGCGGTGTGGTTATTGATTCTGTTGCTCCTCTCTCTGGCCTTCCCACGCAGATTTACATGGAACACACACTGTATTTCTCCCTCCATCCCTCCGGCTTTTTGTTTAATACCACATGACTTTTACTGTGACTCGGCCAGCCATTGACTGCTCAGGCTGCTGTGTGTGTATGTGTGTGTGTGTGTGTGTGTGTGTGTGTGTGTGTGTGTGTGTGTATGTGTTCACACAGACAGGGTGTTAGCCTCGCCTGAGGTTCTGTAATGTCCGGTCTCGCTGATTTGTGCATCTCACACCACCTGTAGACAGGCCTGTCACGTTGTGTAGCTGCTGCGGCTTACATGCCTCAAGGACTGTGTGTGTGTGTGTGTGTGTGTGTGTGTCCTTTACATGGGTTACGTGGCTGGTGTGTCTGAGGCAAGAACAAAGTATATATGTCTTCATCCATGTTTCTGCATGAGTGTATTGATTCTTCTTGAGTCAAGTGTGTGTGTAGGGATTGTGTATGAGTGTGTGTTTTTGCTTGTGTGTATGTGACTGTCAATGCTCTCGGCTGTTGAGCAACCTGCCCAACAAAATCAGGATTGTCTCTGCTGTATTTGTTCTTTATATTTGTTCTGTATGTGCCTACATTTTCTATGCTTTCATACAGCATGTTTTATGGGTGATGTCATGGTAACTATGTTTATTTTTATAGTCTATGGATTTTCCATTAATTTGGTGTTTTGGTGATTGCCAAAATATCGCATTAAGCTGGCGAGGGTGTGGATTATGAGCTAACAAGCTTGCCAGTATCCATTTACAATAAATGCCAATAACTTTAAGTACTGTAGACATCTTAAGTGGCTTGCTAAAAGGTTATTCATTGTTGGCAATAAGGTTTTATAAATAAGTAATGACAACTGACGGTGAAATTCATTTTAGGGTTTGCCACTTCTCAAATGCTCATAGCATTGGTAGCATCAGAGTTCTGTGGTCACTGCCTGGAGTTACTGGCAGGATATGACTCTTTGTTGGACTAGTCAAAGAGCAGTGAGCCACACCACATTGACTTTCCTGGCCTAGAACTTTTCTCCAATTACTGCAATTAAGCTGAATGACGTCACCCTGTGGTTTGTGGACTGCCATTTTTGAAGCCTTGAGTTCGGCAGTTTGGCTGTGGCCATCTTGCTTTTTGGCGCCAGAAGTGACCAATGTTTGGGCAAAAGGTTGGAACTGTGGAGTGAATCTGACTAAGAAGCTGACAGACAACCTGTCACTTAAAGCAGCTCACCCTTAATTATGTGTAACTTTAAGCTTTAATAAAAATATAAACAGTTGAGTGGGGGTCTATGGGAACTGACTTGCTCTCGGGGCCAGCCTCAAGTGGCCGTTCAAAGAACTGCAGTTTTTGCCACTTCCATATTGGCCTCATTTTTCAGCCCTGGAAGTTGCTGCTTGAGGAAATCAGGGAAAAGTAAAGAAAAAAATTATAAGCACAAAGACAAACTAAGAATCCCAAACCAAAAATAGGATCACAGGCAATACAGTCACAATCAAGATGCAAATCATTTTATTTTGAATCTCATTTATTCAGCTGGTTTTATGCTCCATCAATGTTATTTTTAACTTATATTTAAAGTTGATAGTGGGTTGCCAGGATTAACTGTGAGATGATGATGCACTGTTTGTGTACACGCTGAAACTCACAAGCCCTCCCCTCTTCTTCCTCCCTTGCCTTTCTCTGTTGCCATGGATACTACAGGCGGTTGCCAAGCGAGGAGGACGGCTCAGTGTCAAGTAACGGCTCTGGGAAGCTGAACACCAGCAAGAGCTCCTCGGCCCGAAGGACGGCGACGGGCAGCAGCACCAAGAACGGCAAGGAGGAGCTTCACAAGAGGAGCACCAACGGTGAGGAGGAAGAGGGGGTCGGAGAGGAAATACGGAGAAGGGGGGAGGTTAAAGAGAGAGAAAGAAATACAAAGAAGGAGTGAGTGAGGGAGGAAACAGAGAAAGGTGACAAGTAAATACTGAGATGGACAGACAAACACACTGATGGAGAGATAAAAAGAGAGATATTTATTCAGTTCTTAATATTAGCACCAACCACAAAGTCTGTCATTGGTAATAAACATGTGTTGATCAGCCCCTCCCCACACACACACACACACACACACACACACACACACACACACCCACACACTCTCACACCTTCTTATACTGTAATACTTCACCCAAAGGATAATTAATATGAGCTAATGAAGTGCACAAGAGTACAGAATGAACACAGTGACTCAGCCTGCTGCTGCATCACGAAAGTGTCAGTGATGACACAGATACTCATCACACACACACACACACACACACACACACACACAAACTGTCGATATCGCTCTTAACTGGATCAAAAGAGACATCTAAGGTGTTTGTATTTAAGCATTTAAGTGTTTTCATTTGGCTTGCTTCAGTGCTCTTTGGGGATAAAAGCCAGCAGTTGGCAGAGTGGGTGCCATAAGCACTGCATCAAGTTACTTTAGAGTAGAATCACAGAGGAAGGACAGGAAAGTGGGAGAGTTGTCAGAGAGTTGTGACAGCATACTGTCAGATTAGGTGTTATTTAAATCTATACAACCCACAGCACTGCCGTTTGTGCATTAGAAAAATGACTCAGCGTTAAACCTGTGACACTCGGAGGGATCATCATCCTGGGGGAAGAGACATTGATACACTGTGTAGCTATTAAAAACAAATTAGCGCTGTAATTTCCAACCGTTTTTTTTATTAAGGTTGTGGGTATATTAGCAATTATCTCCATCTAGTCATAGGTACACACTTAAACACAAACAAAATCCAGCAGGTATGATTGACAGTATAACTTAATTACACCATAAGGTGTGGTTACACATCTCTGTCTCCACAAAATCACATTTGTATACAACTAATTTGAAACAGCAAATACATTTTGAGGGAAACAATGCCGAGCAGCATTTGTTGAGCTAATTTGTAGGATATCATAAGAACTATTCTATGAGGATACTTTGCATAATAAGGAAATGTTGCTAATTAATGTACCCGGCAATTTGAAAAAATGTTGATACTGAACATAGGAGGAAAATTCAAACCTTTAAATTAAGACTTGGGAAGTCAATTGAGGAGACCCTCATTTTCAGTGATGCCGCGCATGAACAAAGACGTTAAAAACAATCAATAAGCAAACAAAGAACCATCATGCATATCAATTAAAACAGAAATCAAATCATACAAAACAAAAACAGCATTAAATGGTCGCTAAAAGTAGAAATACAGGCTGATAAACATGCTCAGGTGTAGATGTATAGTTAAAAGCATTGACACTCAATTAAGACAAGATCAGAAATAAGGCATTTAAACAGTTGTAAAGGTGGCAGTGTCCAAGTTTAAGGTCTTTTGCAGATTGTTCCATGTAGGAGCAGTGTAAGAGAATGACAGCGTTCACTGACAACGTATTTCGTTTTCCACCAAACTAGGCAATCTTGCAATGCACTATCCACTCGTAGTGACCACCAACCATGATCTTTCCCTAAAATTAACCAAAGTGCATTTGTTGCCAAAACCTGAAACAGGAGTCTGGATGGGAACCCTGGACACAGTCCCCCCAACTATTCCCTTAAGAAGCCTGCACAGTGCATTAATGTTGTGCTTTGTTGTCTGAATCAAATGTTGTCTCTGACCATAATCCAGGCAGCGATTACGTCACCACAGCAAGGTAATTAAGAAAGCAGTTTAGTAACATACAAATATAATTTCTAAGAGAGAGGTTTGGGTTGTACTCTGACCACACACAGCCACACCCATCAGTGATGCTCAGTGAAGTCAGATATGTGACAGACTTCAGTCTTTACACTAGTGAAATGCTGCTTTTTGGTCTCGTAAAATTTTTTCGTCGATGTTTTTCTGCAGGGCCGCATGCAGAAATGGCGGGGCCCCTGAAAATATTCAGTGAATGGGCCTTCCTCAAATCTGCTTTACTCATATTAATGCATGCACACGCTGTTTCTCTCCTAGTTTAGTTCAGTAAATTTCTAAGGTCATTTGCCGCCCATATTTTTATTTTTTTATTTGTTTGTTTTCCATTATTGCGTACAAAAAAAGTGACTCCTACCATTTTCCAGAGGGGGGGGGGGGGGGGGGTTTCATTATGTAACAGTTTACATTTTACAAAAGCAACAATGAATACAAAGTTTAATTGTCTTGTAAGAAATGATGATCATTTGGGTTCAAAATGAAATTTGGTTATGTTTGGACAAATATGATTATTGCCTTCATTGGCCCCCTCTAGCGGCTGGGCCCCAAAGAGCTTTTCCCACCTCATGGGTGGCCCAGCTTTTCTGTTACATTTTGTTTTCCTCATAGCTAACAATTACAATATAATCAGCACTGAATGGTAACTACTTAAATGCCCATGTTTCCAGGGATCTCCTACCTCTGTATCAGATTAATATTCTATATGTTCAATGCAAAGCCTCAAGCCTATTTTTTTTTTAATTTTTTTATGACAGCACCATTAGAAAAAACTCCACATTTTGCATACGGGTAGATAACATCATTCAAACTGGTATTTTTGGACTTGTGACTTAATATGAAATTCTATGTGTTTGCAGAATGCACAGCTGTAAAGCTATGTCCTTGAAAGGTCAGAGAGGTTTGATAGGTCAAAATTTGTTTGGAGTGTTATCCATCTACACAGCTTGCTCTCCAGTGTCCAGTGAATATACTATTATATAATAGTATAATAATATAATACTATTCATATTTGGGTAAATATTCCTGTTCAGACACAGTATATTAAGATACATATGCTTTGATCTGCAGCACCTGTTATCAGTGGCAGTATATGTACTGCATCTTCCAGATTATTTATTTAACAGATTAGCAAGCAGATCTTTTTACAGCTTTGCCAACTCACAGTTGGTTGCATAAACATTGCTCCGATCGCTGATAACGCTGCGACATTGTTTCTGTTCATTGACATTCCAGGACGCTGTGATTTTCAATCTCTTTTGCATCAGCAAGCCAGTGTTCACAGTAATTTGTGTGATTTATAGTGTTTATGCAAGCAAATGAATGAATACCCAGGAGGAGAGGAGGAGGGGATGAATAATTGTTTAATTTTCTCACCACTGTTCACAGAGAAACCAGAGATGGACAGAACTGTTTTTAGAAAAAAAAACATAGAGAGATGAAAGAAAAGCCAGCTGAAGCACTGTTCATGAAAATGACAGATTAATAAAGGTGTAAATCCAGCAAACTAGAAGCATAAATCCAGAGAGAAAGAGGATTCAAAACCATGTGGAGGATGATAAACTACAGTACTGATAAAAACATGGCAAAAACAGAAATGACAAGAGGGGTAAAAGAATGAAGAAAGGTCGAGTGAAGTAAATCTAAATGTGGTTGGTGTAGTTATTCCACAGGGGAACATAGGGGAGACCTGGAAAGGTTGTAACATTTTTGACATTTCTGAATGTATCCCGGTTTCTACATTTCAAAAATACCAGCCCCTCTAAAGCTTGGTAAGTAGCACACTGTATCTCGTTTCTTTTCTTCTTTCTTTTAATCTGTTCACAAACAGAAATATATTAATTACAAGTTGTGGTTTTATGTGAAATTACATGATGGAATTTTTTACTTGGCGGCTGTACTGTAATTCCTCTCAAAGCACAGGCAGACAGAAGTGGCTTTGCTACTGGTTTATTTAATGCTTCTCTCCAAATCCACTGAAAACTAAACACACAGTATAAACAAGGAAATACAGAGACTATGTTAGCTTAGCATAAACAGTAGCATGCACAGCATATAGAATAACATTTTACCAGAGTAAAATACAGACAAATAAAGCAAAATTCCTCACATGGCTCCATGCTGCAAATAGTGAGTTGTCTTAAGAGGTTTCTGTTTAACCGCTGACATCAATCGAGGTCTATTGTCAAAATGGAACATTCAATTGTCCGTGCTTGCTGCTCACTTAGCAGAGTTGTGACTCTTAATCACACAAGAGCAGCCCATTGAAAATTGAGCTGAGACCTCAAAATAAAAGCACATTTGACCTATGGCTAAGCCACGCCCCCCTCCACTCACGTGGACAAAATATCAACATTCAGTGACTGGCGCTATGGCAGGTGTCATAGTACACGGCATTTCGCAGGAGGCAATTGATGATTTTTGGGGACATAATGATCAGATGTCATTGAGAAGTAACCAAAAGGGTCTAAACTACGCATTGGAGGAATATATTAATCATTTTATTGTTGAGAAGGTCGACGAAAAGCTTAAATTACAAGCCAAAATTTACAGGTCACAGTGTACGCTTGTGAACCGCATCTCGTTGCCATCACCATCAAAGACAACAAGTTAAAGTGCCACTGAAGTTAAGGTTTTTGGCTCAGAATATAAGAAAAGGATAACGGCCTTTTTACCATCTTTACCAAGAGTGTCTCTCCGTTAGTTTGGTGCTACAGTATTTACACTGAATCATTCAGCATAATGTTTGCCAACCTTTGCTATCTCTGCCATTACAGATAAGTTAATGAAGCTAAGCTCCAGAAGTTAACGTTAGCTTAACTAGAGCCCTTTGGACAACAGCTAGCAATGATGTACGATCACCAAAGTACAAAACAGCTACAAAATAGGCTAATGAACTCCCAGCAAACAAGGTGACATGATGAACAATGCAGCTAGGAGCTAACTTTAGGCTAACTTTAGCTAACGTTAGCTAGAGATGTTAAAGATAACTTTATATTTCTTTCCAGCAAAGTGACAATATGTTGCCTCAAACACGATGTTGTCTTACCTTAAAACAGATGTAGACATCCTTGTTAATCTTATTCATGTTGAGTTGATGTTGTGGTCTAACGTTACCGCACAACATTATCCAAAGGAGACACTTTTCTCGGTTGAGATGTGGTTTAGGAAAGGGTAAAAAATACACCCCGTCACCCAGCCTCTCAGGATACCTTGTGTCGGAGTTGCATGTACCCCATGCACACCGTTTGACCATTTTTAAACTTCAAATCTCAGAAAAAGCTCATAAAACTGAATGAAACTGACTTTCTGTAATGCATTTCAATGGACGTCCAGGCAGAGAATGTCCGAGGGGAATGGCTATACACACTGTGACTGGCTCATCGCGTTTGAGGGCGGGGCCTAGCCATAGGTCAATTACTTATACTAAATAGAATAATAAATAACAAATGCAACAATTATTTTTCAATTATTCAGGTCTCAGAAAAAGTAAAAAAAAAAAAAAAAATACAAATGATGTAAAAAACATAATGGCAACAATTACAGCAGCCACTGTTCTCACATAAAACTATCCGGCTCTATTGTACTTATTCTGATTTTAAATTACACCAGCATCTGTTATTTAACACCTGTATAGGAATAGGTTCAAATTAAATCAGCTGTGTAGTGTGTGTGTGGGTGAGCCAGTAAAGGATATTATCTGCTTCATCTAGCATATTTGATACATTGTGAATGTCTTTAATCATAGCTGTACCTGCACTGTGCTACCACATCAACATAATGATGTTCCAGTTGCATTTTTTTATACCAACAGCGCTTTGCTGCTGATGAAGACGGCTGTTATTAATTAGGAGAAAACAAACTACTGGCAGCCAAAGAAAAAAGCCAACCCCAGATTTATTCTAATTTTGAAACAAGCTTTGTCTGCCAGGTGTTTTCAGATGTGTGCTGCTTACAGTCTGGGACCTGGTCACTTCCTTTTTGTAAATTCCCAACCTCACCCCTGAGCTGTCCCAGGGAGGTCCTGAACACAGCAAAATAAGAAGAAAATAAGAAAATACAGGCAGAGGGCAGGGTCTCTGCAGATACAGTACAGGCCAAAAGTTTGGACACACCTTCTCATTCAATGCGTTTTCTTTATTTTCATGACTATTTACATTGTAGATTCTCACTGAAGGCATCAAAACTATGAATGGACACATGTGGAGTTATGTACTTAACAAAAAAAGGTGAAATAACTGAAAACATGTTTTATATTCTAGTTTCTTCAAAATAGCCACCCTTTGCTCTGATTACTGCTTTGCACACTCTTGGCATTCTCTCCATGAGCTTCAAGAGGTAGTCACCTGAAATGGTTTTCCAACAGTCTTGAAGGAGTTCCCAGAGGTGTTTAGCACTTGTTGGCCCCTTTGCCTTCACTCTGCGGTCCAGCTCACCCCAAACCATCTGGATTGGGTTCAGGTCCGGTGACTGTGGAGGCCAGGTCATCTGCCGCAGCACTCCATCACTCTCCTTCTTGGTCAAATAGCCCTTACACAGCCTGGAGGTGTGTTTGGGGTCATTGTCCTGTTGAAAAATAAATGATCGTCCAACTAAACGCAAACCGGATGGGATGGCATGTCGCTGCAGGATGCTGTGGTAGCCATGCTGGTTCAGTGTGCCTTCAATTTTGAATAAATCCCCAACAGTGTCACCAGCAAAACACCCCCACACCATCACACCTCCTCCTCCATGCTTCACAGTGGGAACCAGGCATGTGGAATCCATCCGTTCACCTTTTCTGCGTCTCACAAAGACACGGCGGTTGGAACCAAAGATCTCAAATTTGGACTCATCAGACCAAAGCACAGATTTCCACTGGTCTAATGTCCATTCCTTGTGTTTCTTGGCCCAAACAAATCTCTTCTGCTTGTTGCCTCTCCTTAGCAGTGGTTTCCTAGCAGCTATTTGACCATGAAGGCCTGATTGGCGCAGTCTCCTCTTAACAGTTGTTCTAGAGATGGGTCTGCTGCTAGAACTCTGTGTGGCATTCATCTGGTTTCTGATCTGAGCTGCTGTTAACTTGCGATTTCTGAGGCTGGTGACTCGGATGAACTTATCCTCAGAAGCAGAGGTGACTCTTGGTCTTCCTTTCCTGGGTCGGTCCTCATGTGTGCCAGTTTGGTTGTAGCGCTTGATGGTTTTTGCGACTCCACTTGGGGACACATTTAAAGTTTTTGCAATTTTCCGGACTGACTGACCTTCATTTCTTAAAGTAATGATGGCCACTCATTTTTCTTTAGTTAGCTGATTGGTTCTTGCCATAATATGAATTTTAACAGTTGTCCAATAGGGTTGTCGGCTATGTATTAACCTGACTTCTGCACAACACAACTGATGGTCCCAACCCCATTGATAAAGCAAGAAATTCCACTAATTAACCCTGATAAGGCACACCTGTGAAGTGGAAACCATTTCAGGTGACTATCTCTTGAAGCTCATCGAGAGAATGCCAAGAGTGTGCAAAGCAGTAATCAGAGCAAAGGGTGGCTATTTTGAAGAAACTAGAATATAAAACATGTTTTCAGTTATTTCACCTTTTTTTGTTAAGTACATAACTCCACATGTGTTCATTCATAGTTTTGATGCCTTCAGTGAGAATCTACAATGTAAATAGTCATGAAAATAAAGAAAACGCATTGAATGAGAAGGTGTGTCCAAACTTTTGGCCTGTACTGTAAATACACTGCAACACACTTCTAGTGAGTCATTAGTGATGATTGAGAGGGATGACTTTTGTACCTACTTTGTTTTTTAAGGAAAATCCAGTATAGTATACGCTCAATTGATTGAAGACACCTTTTATTTCCCGTTTCCCTATCATAAGATCATTCATATCAGTGTTGTTTGCATATTGATAATGACAGATGATGATAACATTCAACAGTTGCATCTCATTAGTCAGTCACAGATGCTGCAGGTACATCAGCAAATGAAAACAGTATGGATGTTGTTGCTGTCAGGGCGTAATTACTAATAACATCACTGCTGCAGTGTGATGTGAGTCTCTTCACTGGATGGATTAGCCGCTATTACTCAGCTGAAGTACACAAGCCTGAAAACAGGTCGATTCAGTGTAAACAGGGGGTTACAGTGCAATCAAAATGTGTTATGGGATTTATTTTTCATTAAAGCAGTAGATGACTTTTAGGGCAATTCATCTTAAATAGCTGATGGTGTAGAATTTAATGCTAAAGGTGAGAGAAAAGGGAGATAACATGCAACAAAGGCTGCAGTATAGATTTGATTGACCCTCACATTGATCTTCATCCCCAGATCAATCCTCAGTGTTTGTGAATCTAAATGTTAAAGACGCTGGTCTCTCTCTGAAAGGTTTAAATGCAAAGTATGTTCATGACCGGCACATAGTTACATAACACCTTTTTGTCAGAAAAAACAGACGGACTTTGCCATTTCTATAGCCACGCTGTTAGTGTGGCTAAAACCTCATCTCTGTACTTGTAAGCAATAAATAGATCACTGCAGGCATAAAGCAATAAACAGTCAAAAAGCAAAGCACTTGTCAACAAGCTGTCAGCTGAGTCACATTGTTTATCTCCTTGTGTACAGAAAACACTCAAAAAATTGCCCTTTGTAACAGTTGCTGCAAAATGAAGTCATTTTATTCCAGTAATACAAACTTTGTAGGAACAAATAAAGCTACATGATTAGATTTAATGTTAAAGTGGAATCAACATTGTACTCTGTGTTCTACATCTGTTGTGACAATAGAAATGGTCTGACGGCAGCCACCAGTGTTCAGAGTACATGTTATTTACATGCACTGTCGTAGTTTCCAATCTGGTTCACAGGCTGCTCGTGACGCCACCTGTGCTGACCTTAGCTGTCACACTGTAATAGGCGGTGCAGGAACAGCAACAAATAAAGCAGGCTGAGCTGCAGCCAGGATGAATGGTGACAGTGTGGGTTTGGAGCTGAGTTAATGGCAGACTGTTGTAGCCCTACAACGAAGCAGTCTGCCATATGATGTCAGTCAGGCAGTGAGTCACAGTGGACCCAGTACAACTCAACACTGTCCATCTGCTGCTCCCTGCAATAACATACACACAGGAATACATAGAGGCTCATATATTGGAAGAAGCAGAGCTCACGCCATACAGCTGATGTTTTCTCCCCCGAGCCAAACAACATAACACTGCAGTTTTTTTGTTTTGTTTTTTTTAATTCCTGAGCCCTGAGTTAGTAGTATATTGCTATATATAACTTATAATTTGGAGAGTTGCCATGACAATGAATAAATCTTACATTAGAGACAGAGTTAGACAAATGTCATTATTTTTGGAGTGCATAGCAAGGCCAGCGTGAGCATGGACACAACAAAAGTTATCGAAAAGCAGTAGAAAGTCAAAAAGCCTACTTTCAGAATTGTGCATTAACACGCTCGTGCAGATACTATTCTGTTACACACACACACACACACACACACACACACATGCGCTGAACAAACATGCAAACATTTTTGGTTCTTACATAGTTTTTGCTACTAGTCCCAAAACAATATCTGTCTTACAATGCTTTATGCAGTACCTTACTTAAAGGAAAACTTCACCCACAAAATGATCATTTCTATATCACTTACTTACCCTATGTTTTGTTAAATCCATTCTCATTTTGCAGTTGAACTGTTCTTTAAAAATAGAACAATGTTTTTCTCTTTTTTTGCCATTAATGAATAGGGGCCAGACTTTTCAAATTTATTATCTATACAGATACAAGCAATAAAGAATAAATGCTAAGCTACATGACAGGAAACTGTAATCACCAGCCAACACCCAGCTGCCAATAAGATTAATTTAAAGCCCAATTTGCAGCAAAACAGAAAAACATACTTTATGCTTACAGCTTATAGAAGAATGTGGTTAAATGAAATACTCATACTAGTAAAATAGTATCCAAGGTAACAATGTAGGACTAAACTGCTCTTGGACAAACATTCACACACTGCTCCTCACCGTGACTCATTAAAGGGATAATTGACATTTTGGGAAATAACACATGTGAGATCAATACCACTTTCATAATGTATCGTCTTTGCTATGCTAAGCTAATAATCTGTTGCCTGATATCAGACAGAATTGTTTACTTGTTACGCTCCGTTTCCATCTTCAGTCTGATATCCAGTTTAGCTGATTTCAGTCAGGAAAGGGGGGATTAAATTTTCCCAAACCAATCACAAGAATCCAAGAATCTGAAGTCCGCCAGTCCACACTGGTTCAGCCATGCAAACATACTGGTTTAGCTGGGGTTTTACTTAAAGAGTGGAGCTGAGCAAAGTTAAAACATAGTATTTGCAATCTGGATAGCAGTGTTTATCTTGTCTACAGCGATAGCCATGTTGTTATTACTCCTCATTACTTGACTACAGCTGACAATGACATCAGTCCTTTTGGTGGTGCTGATTGGCCACATGTTACTCCCTGGGGTGCTCACTGATCATTTTTTATTTCAACTGAGGAACCGATAAGGGTCCGCACACGTGCCATGTGTTTTGCACCATCAAATCCGTTGTTGTCAATGTAAACAACTAAAAGGCGTGCTCAAAAGCGAGAGTGATGCTGTGGTGGCGTGCAAGCATTACCAAGTGCCTAATTTTCAGGGTGTCATGGCTGTGCCTTGAGATAAACAAAATTCAGCTTTTAGAGTGCAGCAATGCACACAATGTCACGTGACCTCTCTTCTATTATTATCAGTCTTTGGCAAATATGGAGGGAAAGATGATCGTTTTTGTGCAGGGCTACCCAGAGCTTTACATCTGGCCCACAGACATTTAAAGCCAATTACACACTTAAATAACAACGCCTAGAAGAAGATCAGCCTTGAGCTCTGGATTTCTGGTAAGTACTGTAGGCTTTGATATGGTGCTAGTTATGGTCGCTTGGCAACATCAGGTGCAATCTGCTTAATTGTCTTTGAAAGTTGTCACAGAGTAAGCACAAGAGTAGCACCCTGCGCTCAACTTGGTGGTAAAAGACACAGCATGTGCTGACCCTAATGTGGGAATCTGCCAAATTTGTGATAATGTCTATGCGACATCACAGCCACCTGCAGGTACTGTCTCTGTCTGACTCTTGTTAACCAATTTGTCCTCCTCTTCTTCCCAGACCCGTACGAAGACCATTCAGGCTCTCTGCGTCTCATCACCATTAAACCCATGACTGCTCAGCCAACCTACTCCTATCCCTCCTCCTCATCCCACAGCCAAGACTCTGTGGTCCTCAACGGGGAGGTGAGTTTGCACACACGTATACATAATGTACACACACCCTCAAGGCTTTACTGCACTCACCTGTGAGGTGAATCTGCAGCGCTGACAGTAAAGAGCAGAGCAAAACTAGAACATCGTCATGATGAGTCACACAGATACATAGAGTACAGCTTAATTTGGTAGCCATGTACGTTAATAAGGCAGGTCTTCTTCAGTCGTATTGTTTATGTTTGGAACTGTTAGTACTTTATGTCTGTGATTCCCAAGAGAGGTATTTGTGTCCTAAATACATGCAGCGCAAAGTTGCAGTTGCATGGCTGAGCACATTTGCAATAAGGTGGGTGATGTGGGTGAAGGGGTACCTCAGTTCGTCTGACAGGGCCGTCGGGCTGCATCAGGTGAAAAAAGGTTGCAGCTTTATGTTACATTCTTCAGTTTCAGGTGTCTGTTATGGTGCCCTCACTGTACTGTAGTATTATCATAACATATCCTCTGGGACACATTGCACTAATGCTGAATTTAGCCGTTGCTATAAACACTTTGCTTTCTCTCCTCCTCTAATCTCTCCCTCTTGTCACTTTCCTGGCTGCCCAGCCTGTTACCTCTCACTGTTTTCCTCCTTATTTCACCGTGATACACAGGCTGATAATAATTTATCCTTCAGACTATTAACATGAGACGGGAAAATCCCCTCAGGGTTTTCTGGTGTTCCAGTTCATCTGCAATTGATTGGGTGTACATTAGCAGAAAAGATCACGTTTAGGGCATGATACGTTCTACGATTATCAAGCTGTGGGGAATGTTTGCTAAAACACATTGATCTGTCTTAGGCAAATATCATACAATAAAAGGTTATTATAAAAAATTAGCCATGGAGCCAGGAAAATATGATTACCTAAATGTAATACTTGGAATGGATTGTTTGTAGGCAAACCATGGTGGGCTGAAGCAGAAGTCGGACATCGAGCACTATAGGAACAAACTGCGCCAGAAGGCCCGGAGGAAGGGCTACGGAGAATTCTCTCTGTCCGAGAGTGGCAGCCATGGTTACAGTCACCGTGACACCAGGCACAGTCGGCACGATAACGGGGTCAAGGAGCCAATGACCGCTGAGGAGAAGAGGGCTTCCTTCGCAGGATGTCATAAGAGGTATGGAGTAAAGTTTGTGGGGGTTCCAGAGACATAAAAAAGAGCAGTTATTTAGTCTAAGTATAATTAGATGCACATTATCACTGGAATCATACCAATATTTCTCTACTCACAGGCATTACTGGCCCTAAGTGCACTGCAGATAGTTAAACAAATCAAAAGTATCCACAACCAAAAGCTCACCAAATGTTATGACAGTTATCCAGAAATGTTTGACAGTCCCAAAATTAAAGGATTAGACTTCACTATCAAAGCAGAGTCCTATTTTATTATTGAAGCGCATGAAATATTTTGGGTTTGTTCCATTTCATTTCATTATTTGAGCAACTGCTTAAAGTGCTTTACAACTTTTTCATCAAGAACTCTAGATTCTGTACTGTAGAAGTGTAGCTGTAGAGCACAGTTGCTAAGCAACACATAAGGAGCGAGTGAGTAGGGTGATTTTTGGTCAGCACATTAATATTTACAGTTCATACAGATAAGTGTCTGTTTTGTTTCTCTTTGTCTCAAACGGATTTAACAACATTCAGCCTTTACACAGTTCAAGAATCATTTTATATTTGCTGTTCGGGCAAAGAAAAGCTCCTATTTTCCCTGTGAAACTTGAACTGAAAGGCATAATTTGGATCTTTTGAAGTGGGGTTGTATGAGGTACGTAACCATAATCAGTGTACTGCCTACAGTAGATGGCGGTTTGCGCACCCCCTGATTGGAGAAGTGGCAGGAGTACTGACATGGATGCTAAGCAATGTACTGCTTTGGACAGGGGGCAGCAACAAAGTGGATGTTAGTAACCTTAAAAGAAGTCCCACCTAAAAAAACAAAATCAGTAACATTTTAAGCGTATGCTATCTGTAGAATATTTTCATGGCTTTACCTTGCCGTCAGACAGCGATTTCTGCCAGGAAAGCTGTTAATGCCTTTAGTTCCTCATCTATACCCTCATCAAAGCCACCGGTGTCCACTGAGAAAAACAGTAGTTTAAGCTTTCTGAACATGAGAGCTGCTGGTTTGCCACTGCCTCATTCAGTTAGCTTGTTGAATCCAAACGAACCCTTTTAAAGGCCAAAGTCACACAATAACAAACAAACTAAGACGAAGAAAGAAAAGAAAAGAAAGAAAAGAGTCTGGCTTTCAAGGTAGTGATATAACAGTTTCAGTTTCCTGTCGGAAATCGCTGCATGGTGGTAAGGTAAAGCAGTGAAAATATTCTAAATACAGCGCATACTTAAACAGATATTGATTCTTTTAGGTGGAACTTTCTTTAGGTGGCTACAATACCTTTTGCTGCTGCCCCTGTCCACAACAGTAGATTGCGTAGCTTCCAGTTGATACTCCTGCCAAATCTCTCCAAACTGGGGGTGTGCCAGCTGACATCTACTATATGTAATATGCTGACTGAGGTAAAGTACCTCATATAACCCCACGTCAAAAGATCCAAACTATCTGTTTAGGCAACAGAAAATCTGTGTATGTCCTGTACATTTTCATTTATTAAGGAATTTGTTTGAAATAATTTCAAAATAAAATAAAAAAAGGTCAATAAGGTTAAACTAAGTGTAAGAATTCTGAATTTATTAAGTGATTCTAAACAAAACTTGTTTCCACAGTAAAATAAATTGAGGGTAAATATGATTTGCAATAAATTATAACAGTTTACTCAACAGTTGTTCTGTTTATGGGCACCATCTTCTCTCATACACTTTACTTACTGTGTGGAGGTTTGAGGAAAACATATAAACCAATCACAAATCCAATTTTCTTGCTTCAAAAGAAAGCGATCAGAATCTAAATCCGATAAATAAATTATTCATAATTTCAGAGGCACTCAAATTTAGTTGTAGAACTTGTAGATATTTAAAACAGCACTGATGTACAAAGCATACAATAGCATGTTACCAAATGAGAGAATGTCAGTATGAACTGAGAGGGAATTTTATGTTCACAAAAACAAAGACCAGAACGTGTAAAACAAAGATGTGTTTCAGTATTTGGAGTAAATTTGCGGGATGGTTTTGAAAGGAAATGAAAGTGTGTAATACACACATTAGGTTTAAAAGATTATTTAAACACAAGATAATTCACAAATGTAAAACTGAAGTATGAGCACCAGATTGTTTGGGATTTTTGGGTGGACTATAGGCCTATATAATGTATATATACTATCTTATATATATTCCGTGAGGGAAAGGGAGCTGACAAAAAAAGAAATAATGCGAAAAGGGTAGGTGCAATAAGCTAAGGCTTCAGCCTATCTTTTTTTTATTTATTTATCCTTTTTTTATTGCTAAAAAAGCATGAACTTAATATTTATTCATTGTCCATCTACCAGTGTATTTGAGTTTTCTAAGTTGGAAAATGACCAAAATAAATTGAACTTAATTAGACATCATGGTTTTTAGGTTATCTAAAATTCAAATGTTAATGTTTCTGGACCCCAGATTCTTCCCTAAAGTTTAGAGGACAGTTTGCTCCAGTATCGCCCTGAGCTGTAGTTACAGTGTTTAGAGTGTTTTTTCTTCCACCTCTCCATCAGGTTCTCCCACCCGCGGGAGCCCACCTATTGGAGCCGACAGTCTCTGAGCAGCCCGAGCCCGGTAGAGACAGAGATGGACCTGCTGGTGCTGAGAGAAAGATCCAGGAGAGGCATCCGAAACAACGGCTACGATGTGAGTAACTGCACAAGTCGTGGCCCTTCTTATGAAAGCCCTGCAATGTTCTTTTGTGTTTTAGAACACTAAGCCAGAAATTAAGTCAGCAGTTCACAGAAGAACATGTCAGATGCAGGAAAAGACAGTGAATAAAAACATTTCAGTGATCTGAAGCAAAGACCTCTGTAACCTAAAATTTTAACTGCAACCAAGTGAATAGAGGATGTGAGGGATTTAATGTGGGAGATATTTAGAAAAGTACCCAGCGGCAAGACCATGCAAAGCTTTGAAGAAAGTTGGATCCTGTAACAAACTGTAATAGCCGCTGAGGTCCAACTGCTGACCAGGTGAGTCATACAGAGCGATGACGAAACCGTGGACGATTCCCTCTCCCAAAAAGCTCACATGATGGTTGTGGCGAAGTAAAGCTCTGCCACTTTGTCAAACAAATGAAATAATCTCCTGAGAGCATTTCTAACTTTAATCCTTTCTCTCCCTCCTTTACTCCGACTCCGACGCTGCGAGCTCACACACAGAGGATTATCAAATCACCTTTCAATGAACTTTATAAACCTGCGCCAAACACAAAGATGAAGATTGAGAGAGTAAGACAGAAGAGGAGGAAATGACAAAAAGATTAGAGAAAAAGTGATCCCTTCATTTTAGCGACGGCAGAGAATAGAGAGAGGAAGAAAGGAGGAGATAAAATGGGGACAGATAGAGAGTGTGAGTGAAATCTCTTTATGCTGCTTCTCTGCTGCACCACAGTAACAGCAGTGACCGTGCTACCTAGCTGAATGTCAATGACTCTGAATATGATTATAGCCTATTCATGGATTCAGATGGGAGGCTCGATAGCTGTTAATAGCCTTGGATGCACCAAACTGTTTGAAACGGCACGAGGAGAACAGAGTGTGTTTGAGCAGGAGCATGTATGATTGTGTGCATTGGTACAGTCGGTGTATAACCTCTCTGTTTGCTTTCATGCTTTAGAATTTTTGCTACAGTATGAACAGCATACAACTGTATACACTGTATTTATGCAGGGGCTACAGCTGGTTCCCCTGCCTCTTGTTTGTGCTGTTTTGGATTGTACGCAGGTATGTGAGGTTATGCATTGTGTTCGAGCTGGGTAATGATTTAGTATAATTATAGGTCAATTTTCAGTGCAATCCTGTTGTGATAATAACAACATGCAACAACCAATAATGCCATTGGGCCCTGGGGTGTATATTCCTGGGTGTCCTAACAACGCTAAAAGGGTCTTTTCAGCTACTCTGCAATAACTTTATGCACTCAGTGTACAATCAGCAGCTTTACACAACCTAAAAATTGAACATAATAACTCAACTTACTCTTAAAATAATAGGCCAGCATAGACCCACACAAGACTCAAACCCCAGTCTCCTGTGTGAAAAGTCCTCTTCCTCACTCATTCATCCACCACATCCTACTCCCTCCGTGGACTGTGACACTTTTTATACTACGTCACCTGACTTTCTGCCACTTCATTTGAAAACTCACCACTTTAATCTCATGGAATATCCAAGATTGTCTAGTACTAGCCCTAACCGTGACCTTTTTGCCCAAATCTTAACCACGTTTGACATTGACGCATCAACACGATGAATACTAGGCAATCACAGCATGTAGTGGGATTCATAATTGTAGGGACAGGTGCAAATAGTGAATCCATTCATTTAATTAATTTATGGGATTTTGTATAAAACTTCTAAACGCTTGCAACTTGTGTGTGTGTGTGTTACATCTTACACGTGTCTTATAGAGCAGGGATTTTGGTACTTAAACCCCAGGGGGTGTGTGACAGAGAGCGGAGGAGGTGCTGATTCAACTGTATGGTTATTTCGGAGGATGTAGTTTATGGTGCTACTGAACTGGATCGCCTTGCACTCACAGATGTTCGTATTATTTTGGTTTCCCCGTTTTTATATCACTGAAGCAAGGCTTCATAACAGGAACATCTGCCAGTATAACGCAGTACAGTTCAACGGCACCACAAACTCCATCCACCAAAATGATACACAGTTGAGCCAAAACCTAAACTGGCAACTGAATGTTTATAACATGTGATTGTAACTGATGTGGTGATGTCGTCCTACTGCAGGAGAAGCTGCTCCATTAAGCGTATAGGTCTGATGATTATACCTGATGATCAGAGAGAAAAAATTGGATCAGAGCACTGGTTCCCAACCCATTTCCTTGAGGGACCTCTTTGCTATTATTGAGTAAAGTGACGACCCCTGAGTGACATATTTTAGGAATATTTTATATTATATTAAATACATAACAATAACAGCACAGAACAACTGATAAACTGTAAAATTCATCCAAATAGTGAACACAATAAGTGCAGGAAGTTTGTGTAAAAAGAACGATTTGAATGAATTTAAAGTGGACTACTTCCTGTGAATATTGCATCAGAAATGAGTTTTTCTGATATTTTTAATACCTTCTTTTTAGGATTCAAATCTGTAAAGAGTGAAGGCACTGTGAAAGCTTGTATTCAAGTCTTCACTGTGCCTTTATCCTGTGGTTTATTTCTTACATAACAATCTTAACTTTTAAAATAATTTCATTTAGTTTTCTTCACAGAAATGAATGAATGCTGAGATTTAGGCCGACTGTATTTTTTCAAAAGTTTTCTTACACCTCTTAAAATCAAAAAGACCCCGGAGACTAGGGGATTCAACACCCTTGAAGGGACAGTTCACCACAGAATCACAAATCCATATTTTTCCTCCCACTTCTAGTGCTATCT
Organism: Epinephelus lanceolatus; assembly: GCF_041903045.1. Classification (NCBI taxonomy): domain Eukaryota; kingdom Metazoa; phylum Chordata; class Actinopteri; order Perciformes; family Serranidae; genus Epinephelus; species Epinephelus lanceolatus. The sequence continues at coordinate 37,049,184 of NC_135738.1, read as the reverse complement.
ATCAATCTAGATGCAGAAGGAAGAGTACATCTACTCACAGACAAGAGGCTCCTGCTCATGACAGTGTGAGATGTGAACAATAATGGTGTCTTCCTTAGCTGAGCTGTAACGTTACACTACGCTGTGATACAGCTGATATCTCCAGCACTTAGCAACTCACACCAAAACAATCTAGACTGATAAAGAGCACTCCAGTTAAGAGGAAAAATATGGATTTTTGATTTTGGGTTGAACTGTCCCTTTAATACTAACTAACTTTCTTATTTGAAGTTTTGTAAATGCCTCTCAGCTTTTCCTTGAACCGAAAAGACTACAAAAATCTTTGGTATATTCCTCAGAGCATTTCTTTCTTAGCAAACAGAAGTTCATACAGTGGGTGGTCAGAGATGGTGAATTGATTTGTTTGGAAAACCTGTGATTTCAGTGTTCATGTCCTCATCGCTTAATTTAAAAATCTGATGAATGCACCTCTGTCCTGCTGACTAAGCGTGTGTGCTCTGCAGGGCGAACCGGAACCGTTTGAGGAGACCAACGTGGACCGCCTGATGAGCTCTCTGGGTTACGGAGGTGGATCTACTGGCACTGGGAACGGCAGCTTGGGGGTGAAAGCTCACCGTGGCTCCGACTCCTCCACACTCAGCTCTCAGCCATCCATTGATGAGGTCCGCACGCAGATGCATATGTTGCTAGGCAACGCCTTCAGCCTGGCACCTCCGGACCACGACCCTCCTTCTCCACCAACCAAGTAAATTTATATTTTTTCACAGATTATTTATTTTTTTAGCACATCTGCATGTTTTACAGTCGTGTGTAGGAATGAATAGAGAGAGGTGCCCTGACTCACCCCGAGCGCTTTTTCATAAAGTAGACTTTTCTGAACATGTCTGCACTAGCACACTCGAGAAAAACAGGAAAACTAAAGAGAGTAGGTGTGTTTCTGTTGACTCAACTTTTTCTTTTTTAGTCAACATTCCTCTCTCTCTCTCTCGTCAGCAGCCACCACCATCACCACCACCATGCCCACAGGGCCTACAACCCGTCCCACACCAGCCATTACAATGACGGGGTGACGAGCGCCCCAGGGACCATGAACCATCCCTGTGGAGGCAGACAGAGGAGTGCAGGCTACGAGGACATGCACCAGTGCAGCCTGCCTAAACCGGTAAGCACTAGATGAAGTTGGAGGGTGGATTCATCCAAATTACAAAGAACATATTTTCTCAGATAGTTTGGGTTTTATGAGTCAAGGTGTTGAGATATCTGTTTTTCACATTAATGCCTCCAACCCAGTACAATAGAGGCGAATGGAATTTCATTTGGTACTCACAAAATATCCAACAATAGCCAGTAGACTTATTTCTTTTTTTTCTTTTTTCTTTTTTTTTTTTTTTTTTACCATTTTAACAATATTTTCAGTTGAAAGTAGTTGCATAAAAAACATTCAGTGAGATGTCAATGGAGAGAATAGACAAGGATATGTCGACATATGACATTATAGAATGGGTAATAAATATATGATAAAAGCAGAAAAGAGACACAATGTACACCTTTGACGAGTATGCAAATAAATTCTAAAATACAAATAAAATGAAATAATGAAATAAAATATTAGCTGTGAAATGTACTTAAATCTGCAATAACTGATTTTTTTGGGCACTTTGGGGCAGCCATCAAGCTGTAAAGATGTTACTTACATATTATAACCTTATAAAGTTGTTTTGAAAAATCGTTGACTGTATCTAGTCGATGTCACCAAAGTGCCTGCTAACAAATCCTGTTGAAACAGAATAACATAAGCAATCATTTGGAGCCATGTTTGTGTCCAACAATTAATGTAAGTCCAATATTCACTCTCCTTTTAACTCTGCTTTGGTCTCCACCAACTCTGCCGCCTGCTGCTGCTGGAAACAAGAGCTGAGAGCTGTTCGAGTAAACCAAAACATTAAAGTATGTGGCTGAAATAACAAAACAATTATCTAAAATGCACCAAAACACTGCAAAGATCTGAGGAGAACTGCAGAGTTGAAAAATGATTCTCTATATGTTCACCTCCAATTGACACCTTTTGTATTACACAGGCATTTAATCCAGTGTTAGATAAATAAGTTGTAAAATAGAAGCATAGAGATATCAAAATAAAACTAATATAAATAAATACTCTTAATGAGGTTAGAATGTTACATTTTTAATTACTTAATCAGTAGGGTTATGTGAGGCTGATTTACTTCTTGGTTTGTTGCAATTTCTCATACTTTATGAGCATATCAAGGGTTGTAAAATCATTGTATGCAAAGTAACTATAGCAACCAGGTTGCTGCCATATCAGAGGAAAAAGAAGAAGAAGAAGAAGAAGTTTCTTTTTATACCAAATATAGTATTTGTCTTGTTATGACATGAACATTCCACATCATAACATGATTATTGTTAAAACATAAAATGTTTCACACTATGACCTTTAATAATTAGTCAATACACAGCACAGTTAGACTACTGATATTTTAGGAAAATTGTGGATATTTCTGGATGCATTTGCTCATCTCCTCAAACGTTTGTGTTATTGTGTGACTTTAGTGAATCCAGACTTACCCCTTTAAATGCCAAAGTCACACAATAACACAAACAAACTAACTGATCAAAGCAGCAGTAGACCAGCAGCTCCTGTGTTCAGCGATGTTAAATCACTGTTTTCCACTATGACCTTTAATAATTAGTCAATACACAGCACAGTTAGACTACTGATATTTTAGGAAAATTGTGGATATTTCTGGATGCATTTGCTCATCTCATCCTCTAATGAACTACTGATGAGATACGTTTATTAATCAGAGCACTTACAGAAAAACATTTAACTTGCAGAGCGCCTTTAGAACTGAACTTCTGAACAGTTATCGCCACACAATCGACATGGTGGGGTGCTTAGGAACAGCTGTTTCTGCATGCCTCTCCCTGCTGATTTTGACAAGGAATTGTTAAAATCCTTCTTAGTGTAGGCCCACAGTGCGCATGCTATTCACAATATTATCCACTGCACTCAATAACAGCAAAATCTTGCCATGTCTCAACCCAAGCACAGTCATGTAGCCATATTTCCTCATTTAAACATCAGTTTCACATAACAACAAAAGTTATCACGTTATAATGTGAAACATTTCACGTTATGCATATTCAGGTCCTTTATACATTTTTGCACACATTGAATTTTCATCTGTAGATAGGGCCACACACGACACAAATTTTATTTAACTAACATCCTTAAATTGTTGAAGCACTCATTAGACCCTTTTAAATGTTTGCACACGGACTTGTGCAGAGAGGTTGGACAGAAAAGCTGCCGTAAGTGCTCTCGGTGTGAACATTGCCAACAGCTGATCGGCAAGGGAGAAGCTTTACACATATTAAAGAGACTGAGGACTGAACACCCACCAACAAATAACAACAAGCCTCATGCAGCTCGAATCTGTATTTATCTTCTGTTTCACTCTGATCAGACACCCATCTGATTTCCAGGCCTCTTTGTTTGTCGAGATTTGTTTGTTGTTCCTTCCACTGTTGTTGTTGTTGTTTTTTTATTTTATTTTATTTTGCACTCTGTAGAGTCCAGATGCTAGTTCACTATGTGTCTAAGTTATATTTGTGGCGTCTGCAGGGTTTCCGGTTCACCCAGCTTCCTGATATGGGCATTGGGTCTCCCCCGCCACTGATCCCCTCGAGACCAGGACCACCACCTGGGACCTCATTACGACGGTACCTCACACACACTCACACAAATATAGACAACTACAGACACTTGAATGAGAAAATAAATTAAAAAATATAAAGAAGTCCAACCAGGAAGCGAAGCGTCCACTGTGCTGTTGAGATTCACAGGAAATGTTCACATATGGCATTTGAAAGCATTCCTGAATGATCTGGCAGCCAATCAAAACGCAGCACTGGGGCTAATCACTGTATCAGATTAATATATAATTTATCGGTAGCGAGTGTACAGGAGATACAGAGGTAAAAACAAAAAAAAAGAAAAAAAAAAGCTACAGAATGTTATTCATCATCATTTGAACCGATTGCTCTCCACATCCACTCTCTATCTGCTCCTCTCTCTTCCCTCTCTCAGGCCCATATGTTCGTCTGCATCATTTGAACTGAGCAGCTTCTTCATTTAAATGCTGTTGCTGTGTGCACCGTGTTGCTGGGCACTTTAGCACTGCAGAGAGTGATTGACTGTTGGGTTGGTGTGGATTGCATGGAGGGGCATGTTTGCCATCTAGTGGACAAACTGAGAAAATAAATAAACATGTTCCAGCTGCGATGTGCTGCAGACTGACAGGAACAAACTCACACTGCAGGAAAATGCAAACATTTAGATATTTAGGACATCATTTAGAAGTGATTCAGGAGTTTGAATGTTTGTATTTTGTATGTCAGAGACAACTCTGTTGGTTTTACAATCCTCTGATTAGTGCTGATTTAATTTTAAATCAGATTTATGTGTGTGTGAACGTTATTCTTGCTTTAAAACCAGCAATAGAATTGTGTTAGTAGTTAATAAGTCAGCTCGTCATATTTCAGTACCCCTGTACCCTCAGGGAGGACGAGCGGAGCATTTTAATTCCTCTTTAGTATGCACTGTGAGGCATCTGTGTGCATAATGCTTTATGGTCCTGAGCCGTGGCAGTGACATCATCTGTCCTCCAGTCTTCTACTGTAGTGTAACATGTACGGCCGTTAGCATTTCTACAATGCAGAAAAAGATGCTTCAGTGTAGAAGAGTTAAAAAAGGATAATGACAAAACCTGTTACGCTGAAAATGGAAAAATGTGGTCTACGCAGAGCAGCTCTGAAAGGTGGACATCACTAAGATTTTTCACATGGTGAGGTCAGAAGTGCCCAAAATGCCCTGAGAATTCAACCACACATAAAAACAAAGTCTAAAAAATATGTATTATTAGTTATGTTTTATGCAATTTTTACTTTTAAAATGCAATGCCATCTTCTTATTATCAGGAAAACAATCCTAGTGTGGAAACACTGGATCCTTTATTTACTTTTGTCGGACTAAAAGCGAAATAAAATAATAAGAATAAATATATCAAGTGCAAATATACTAGAATCAGCGTATGAAATGCCTACTGGCATTTCTCTACTAGTTGTAGAATGTAAACCGATGTTGCTAAATCCTTAAATAGTTTTATTTTTTGGTTGTGTTTTTCATGGCAGCAGATTAAAATATACATGTTTTCATTAACACAATATGTGAGTTTTATTTTGACCAGATGTTTGCCTCGAGTACAGCGCTTGATTATATTGTTTTTACCCTTAAAATGATATGGGGCACGGCGTAGTGGTAGAGCAGGCGTCCCATGTACAGTACAAGGCTGTTGCCGCAGCGGCCTGGGCTTGACCCCAGCCTGTGGCCCCTTGCTGCATGTCACTCCCTCTCTCTCTCCCCCCTTCACACTTGTCTGTCCTATCCATTAAAGGCTGAAAATGCCCCCCAGAAAAAATGAGAAGACATTTCACACAAACTATTTACAGTCATATCACACAAAAAATAAATCCACATTTTTGTCTCTTTTTCTTCCTGTGAAAAAACCTGTTATATATACTATTATTGATATTCCTTAATAGGCATGAGTATGCAATGCAGTGGCGTCTGTTACAGACCTTGGTTAACATACTGTATTGAATGTAATTAGCTCATACATAGTGTGTCTATAGCGCTGGTTCATAAATATGGTACGTGTCTAACTGGTGGTGCGTAGCTCCCTCTAGTTGTACATGGAAGAACCTCCGAAATATTTTAAAAAAGAAAATAGATTAATTTAAACATATATGTTATCAACAACTGGATGCATGACAGCAAAGGGACTGATAGCAATGAACTGGAAGGACGCACATCAGCTGAAAAGGGGACTATGGTTCCATCATGGAGGAAGCTGCGTCTAATCATTCTGAAGTTAATAATGAGGAACAACAATTGTAGAAGGTCATACTGGGCACAGTTTGTAAAATACTCACCTTCCCTAGATTCTTGAGACATACTCCAGAAACAACATGATTGGTTTATGTTTCCTATATTCAATACTCAAGTGGATTTTAGTTATCTTTTTATTTCATTTTACTTTATTTTAATTTTTGCAGTTTCATTGTCCTTTTTTCTCACCCTGCATATGTATCTCTGTTGGTATGTCAGTTCTCAACAGTTTGTTGAGAAAATCAATAAAAGTTCAAGTAAAAATAACATATATGTGATCAAAATACTACATTTAACATGAAAATACTTGAAATACTTAAATGGGAAAGAAATATGTAAGCTTTGCATTTCATAATGTAGTGCGTGGCTCCATCCATAATAAGTTACGAGCTAAACTGTGATGGCAAGATAGCATGCTGCAATTGTGCCTTCAAATAGGAGCTTCTGTATTAGGGGGGAAGTGTGAATAAGGAGAAGAATATTTCAAGCTTCCCATTTGCAACTAAAGTGAACGACAATCAGCTGAGCCCAAGTGCTAGTGGCTACATACACAGCGCCAGTGGAGGCTAAACAGCACCTTATGAGATGCTGGCCCTTGAGGTGTGTGAGAGTTGTACGGAACTGACAGCATTCAACAATGAAGAATTTTCTGATTAGGAGTAAACCTGCCTCCTGCATGAACTGTCTGTAGCTTAAGTCAGTCATAGTAGTGG